>NC_135986.1:17784832-17892832 GCF_053455715.1 Rhinoraja longicauda
CACCACCAACTCCATCCCAGAAAACCAGCAGAACACGTCACCAAACGCCAGGGAAATCCCTGTTCTCAGCACAAACTCCATCCCCGAACACCAGGCAAACACATTCCCTCCAAATCACCTCTCTCATAAACGTTGTTAAGTTCCTGTCTCCCCCTGCCCCAAGTAACGTCCCCTCCCCCCAATCACTGGAAACACCTTCCTCACACACGATGGAAAACCCCTTGTCCACACAACAGGGGAACTCACTACCCAGGGAAATCTCCATAATCCCCATCCCCACACACACAGACACACCCATACCAAAGCGTGAAAAGCCACCCACCCACACAGCCACCCACCCACCCACCCACCCACACAGCCACCCACCCAACCGAAGGAACACCTTCCACATCAATGCAGGAAATTCAACCCATCCCTCCACCATCCTGGAGAATCCCCTCGCACCTCTCCTCCATCGTGTAGATACACCCACACCCTCCCCCCTCTCCTCCATCGTGTGGATAAACCTACCCCAAACCTAAAACCAAAGAATTCTCCCCCCCCCCCCCCCCATCCTTCACACCGGCGATGGCCCTTCCCTCTCCGACCGGGTCATTACCGTAAAAGGGATGGGGACACTGACTGGAGACTGGAGGAGTTTGACTGGGGTCGGGGGGAGTTTGATTGGGGTCGGTGGGGGGAGGTTGACTGGGGTCGGGGGGGGAAGTTGACATGAGAGTGACTGTCCTAGTATGGGGGAGGAGGGGTTACTGTCCAGGGACGGGGCAGAGACAGACTGTGGACGGGGCAGAGACTGACTGGGGACGGGGTAGAGACTGAGTGGGGACGGGGTAGAGACTGACTGGGGACGGGGCAGAGACTGACTGGGGACGGGGCAGAGACTGATTGGGGACGGGGTAGAGACTGAGTGGGGACGGGGTAGAGACTGAGTGGGGACGGGGCAGAGACTGACTGGGGACGGGGCAGAGACTGATTGGGGACGGGGTAGAGACTGAGTGGGGACGGGGTAGAGACTGACTGGGGACGGGGTAGACTGACTGGGGACGGGGTAGAGACTGACTGGGGACGGGGCAGAGACTGACTGGGGACGGGGCAGAGACTGACTGGGGACGGGGTAGAGACTGAGTGGGGACGGGGCAGAGACTGACTGGGGACGGGGTAGAGACTGACTGGGGACGGGGCAGAGACTGACTGGGGACGGGGTAGAGACTGAGTGGGGACGGGGTAGAGACTGACTGGGGACGGGGTAGAGACTGACTGGGGACGGGGCAGAGACTGACTGGGGACGGGGCAGAGACTGACTGGGGACGGGGTAGACTGACTGGGGACGGGGTAGAGACTGACTGGGGACGGGGTAGACTGACTGGGGACGGGGCAGAGACTGACTGGGGACGGGGTAGAGACTGACTGGGGACGGGGTAGAGACTGACTGGGGATGGGGCAGACTGACTGGGGACGGGGCAGAGACTGACTGGGGACGGGGTAGAGACTGACTGGGGACGGGGCAGAGACTGACTGGGGACGGGGCAGAGACTGACTGGGGACGGGGTAGACTGACTGGGGACGGGGTAGACTGACTGGGGACGGGGCAGAGACTGACTGGGGACGGGGTAGACTGACTGGGGACGGGGTAGAGACTGACTGGGGACGGGGTAGACTGACTGGGGACGGGGTAGAGACTGACTGGGGAAGGGGTAGAGACTGACTGGGGACGGGGTAGACTGACTGGGGACGGGGCAGAGACTGACTGGGGACGGGGTAGACTGACTGGGGACGGGGTAGAGACTGACTGGGGACGGGGTAGAGACTGACTGGGGACGGGGCAGAGACTGACTGGGGATGAGGGGTAGACTGACTGGGGACGGGGTAGAGACTGACTGGGGACGGGGTAGAGACTGAGTGGGGACGGGGCAGAGACTGACTGGGGATGAGGGGTAGACTGACTGGGGACGGGGCAGAGACTGACTGGGGACGGGGCAGAGACTGAGTGGGGACGGGGTAGAGACTGACTGGGGACGGGGTAGAGACTGACTGGGGACGGGGCAGACTGACTGGGGACGGGGCAGAGACTGACTGGGGACGGGGTAGAGACTGACTGGGGACGGGGTAGAGACTGACTGGGGACGGGGCAGACTGACTGGGGACGGGGCAGACTGACTGGGTGACCGTTCCCCGGTGGGCGGTCACTGGTCCGTGAGGAGGGAGGATGAGGGTCACCGTGAGCCTGGGGGTAACGACGGGTCAACTCTCACCTGCTGGAGATGGGCCTCTCTGTCCTTGGTCGATCCCAGGTCCTGGTCCCCCACGAACAGCACTTGTGCCTCGCTGATCAACCTCTCGCACTCCTCCTCCGTCAGCAGCCAGGGGGCTGGAAGTGGGAGAGAGCGTCCATCACTCGGCTGTGTGAGCAAACACGGCCCACGGGACCCAGTCTGTGGCAGAGCGATGGTAGTGGTGGTGGAGACAAGGGCAGGAACCCGGACCAACCCAAGGGCAGCGGTTCTCAGTCGGAGCAGACACGGCCCACGGTACTGACTGGGCACCGACTCAGACTGACGACCACACGGGGAGACACTGGGCACTGACTGACTGACGACCACACGGGGTGGCACTGGGCACTGACTGACTGACGACCACACGGGGTGGCACTGGGCACTGACTGACGACCACACGGGGTGGCACTGGGCACTGACTGACGACCACACGGGGTGGCACTGGGAACTGACTGACTGACGACCACACGGGGTGAAACTGGGCACTGACTGACGACCACACGGGGAGACACTGGTCACTGACTGACGACCACACGGGGTGGCACTGGGAACTGACTGACTGACGACCACACGGGGTGACACTGGGCACTGACTGACGACCACACGGGGAGACACTGGGCACTGACTGACGACCACACGGGGTGACACTGGGCACTGACTGACGACCACACGGGGAGACACTGGGCACTGACTGACTGACGACCACATGGGGAGACACTGGGCACTGACTGACGACCACACGGGGAGACACTGGGCACTGACTGACGACCACACGGGGTGACACTGAGCACTGACTGACTGACGACCACACGGGGTGACACTGGGCACTGGGCACTGACTGACGACCACACTGGGTGACACTGGGCACTGACTGACGACCACACGGGGTGGCACTGGGCACTGACTCTGACTGACGACCACACCACACACAAGACCTGATACCTGAACACGTCTCTCCCTCTGGGGTAGCGGACGGTGTCGCGCTGGGCTCTCCGGTTGTTGACTCTTTGTGTTCCTCACCTCCGGCATTCTGGGGCCCTGGAACAAGTGAAGAGACGGGAGAGTGAGAGTGGAATCACCAAAATACATCGCCTGCATGTGATAGGAAATTGGGGAATGGAGGACTTCAAGCTCCAGAGAAACCTCGACCGCTCACTGACCCAAACAACACCGTCCCCTCCAGCGACTCTCCCTCCTTAACCTCTGACTCTCCCACAGTCCGTGTGTGGACCAGCCTCAGGACTGACCACAGGGAGCGGCGTTCCCATCAGTAATCCCAGCGCTGATTCCGGAACCTACAGACCCTGCTGGGGCGTTGCTCTAACCGGGACCAGGGTCTCCAGTCGTAGCTCCCTTGGGTGCCCGAGTGGTGTCCAACTCCGGATCAGGCAGAGAATTGTGGAGCGAGGGGAAAGGGGAAAAGGCTGGAGAGACGGGAGGTGTCTCCAGGACCAGAAACATCACCAATGTCTAAAGGAGGAACGTCCAACCCCAAACAAACAGAAGACCATAAGACATTGGAGCAGAATGAGGCCATTTGTCCCATCGGGCTTGATGCACCACCATAGCATCTCCCCTCTCATCGCCACCCCCCTGCATTCTCCCTGGAACCTTTAATATCTTTATTAATCGAGCCTATCAATCTCTGCTGTAAAAATACCCAAATGACAGCCTCCACCACCATCTGTGGCAATGAATTCTACAGATTCACCATCCTCTGGCTAAAGAAATTCTTCCTCAATCCATCTTAGAGATACATTCTTGTATTCTCAGGATGTGCCATCTGCTCCTTGACTCTCCCTCCATTGGAAACATCTTCTCCGCATCCACACTGTCTGGGCCTTTCATTATTCATTATTTCATTATTGATCCTCCCACAATTCAGTAAATAGTCTAAATGTTTATTCCTTCTACCAAAGTGCATGACCGTACACTTTGCTGTGCTGTATTCCATCTGACACTTCTTTCCCCAATCTGCCAACTTGCCCAAGTCCTTCTGCAAAGTCCCTGCATCCACAATACTACCTGCCCCGACACCTATCTTCATATTATCCACAAACTTGGCCACAATGCATCAATTCCATCACACCGATCTTTAACATGTAACATGGAAAGTAGTGGACTCAACACTGGCCCCTGTGGAACACCACTCGTCACCGGCAGCCAACCAGAAAACGCATCCTTTATTCACACACTTTGCCTTCTGACAGTCTGCCCAACGTTATTCCATGTTAGTACCTTGCCTCTAATACCACAGGCTCTTGTCTAGTTGAGCATCCTCACTTGCAGCACCTTATCAGAGGCCTTCTGAAAATCTAAGTTAACAACAACCTCTGACTGGCCTTTATCTGTCCTGTTTGTTGATGCCTCAAAGAATTCCAACAGATTTGTCGGGCAAGATCACCCCTGAACAAAACGATGTTGACTTTGGTCTATTTTGTGACATGCGGCCGAGTGCCCTGAAAGCTTATCCTTAATAATAATGGACTCTAAAATCTTAGAGATCACTGAAGTCAGGCTAAAATTTCCTTTCTATTGCATCGATCCCTTCTTAAACGGTGGTTCCTAAAAGCTTTCCAAATCTCTTGCTCCCTGCCAATCTTTGCCTTCACATTTGCTTTGATGCTGTCTTTGAAGTGCTTTGAGAGGCTGGTCCTCTCACACATCAAATCCAGCATCCCTGACTCACTGGACCCACATCAATTTGCATACAGGGCAAATAGATCCACAGAGGACGCCATCTCTCTGGCTCTTCACACTGTCCTGACTCACCTAGAGAGACAGGGCACGTACGTGAGGATGCTATTCATAGACTATAGCTCCGCCTTCAACACGGTCATCCCCACCAAGCTCAGGTGTGGTGCTACGGAGCTCTGTCTCAATCACTCGAACGAGTGAGCTCTAAACATCTTTTGGAATTCGGAGGAGGTACAGCGGTACTCTAAACATCTTTGGGTATCGCTGTGACGCTACAGAAATCTTTTTAAAAGGTTTCTGTGTGTTTTGGGGCTGCGAGCGGTGTTATCAACTGACTGCTCAGCTCCCACTACTGAGGCTGGCAACCTGCCAGGAAACTGTGGCGCACAAAAAGGGGGAGAAAAACCTGTCTGGACTGTTACACCTGCGTCCAGAACAACCCCCCCCCCCCACACTGCCTCGTCGCTACTGACCGAACGGGTCTGGTTTTCGTGCGGTGTGGGAGTTTTTCTACACCCTCGACCTTCTTCTGTGGCCTTGAGACCTGGAGCTGAAGGAGCCTCCTCTCTATCAGAGATAGGCTTCCAACAATAACAGACTGCAGGTGAATCCCTTTCGTTGCTGCAGGAGCAGCGAAGACCAGTGGGGATTGCTTGAGAAAGTCTGCAGCTCACCAGGGAACGCAGGAGAGCCAAGATACCCGGGCCAAGAGGCCGTGACGCAGCAGTTTCTAGTGGGAGCCGCCATTATTGACGTTCGAGGCAACACCACTCGCCTCCCTCCCTTGAACTGTTCTACACTTGTTTGTGTGTTTGGACTTGGCCCCGTGCCTTTTGGATTGTCTTTGTCTTTGTGTATCAGTGTTTTTGTTTCACTGTAGTGCCTGATACCATGCAGGGTCAGCGTTCTGGGGGATCGGGGCCTTCGGGGAGTTATGCTAAGGCGGCTGCTTCAGCTGCTTCGGCTGCTCCTCTGGGGGCCCGGTTCCCCATGAGGAACCTACCCTTTGAACATGGGGTCAGGTGCTACTTGCCCCCCCAAATGAACCTGGAGGACTGCGCGGCTGCTGTGGCAGCGGCAGCCAAGCCTGTAGGCATTGTGTATGTGGGAAAAATGTTTGGGAAGGGCGTGTTCTTTCTGGAGTCTGTTGAGGGGGTGAACGCGACTGTATGTAAAGGGGTCACAGTGGGTGGACTTTTCCTACAGGTCGAGCCCCTGGGGTCCACCGCGCAGCGGGTGGTCCTATCCAACGTCCCGCCTTGTATCAAGAACGAGGCCCTCCTTCCCCACCTTCATACCCTGGGGAAGATCCTCACCGACATCACCCCAATACCCATGGGGTTCCGCAGGAAGGACTTGCAGCACGTTCTCTCCCTCCGGCGCCAGTTGACAATGTTGCTGGACCGGGAGGAGGTGGTCGACGGGCGCTTCTGTGTCCAGCAGGATGGGCGAGATTTCACCATCTTCTGGACATCGGACCGCCCGAGGTGCCACGCCTGCAAGGAAGTGGGGCATATTCGGAGGAAATGCCCCAAATCCCGGGCGGAGGCCTCCGCCTCCGGTGCCACTAACCCCCCTCCCCCCCCCACTCCCACTCCCCCTGTAGTTGAGCCAGGGAACCCTGGGGATGGGGAGGGTCAAAAGAAGGGGAGCAAGGTGACGAAGAAGATAAGGCACCTGGGGAACAAACCCCCCGGGGATAAGACTTTGCCACCCATCCCGTCACCTCCCGTTAGGGAGTCCGCAAGCCCCATAATCCAGCCAGGGGCGGAGGGGATTGGGCGGGAGGAGGGGGAGCCGCAGACTAGGGTTGCTCAGGTGACCCCAGAGTCTGTGAGCTCCTCCCCTTCGAAAAAAAGAAGGAGGAATCTCTCCAGGGAGGAGCAGAAGGGGGACATAGGGGAATCTTCCAGTGGGGCGGGGAGTGCTGTGGTGGAGGATGACTCCTGCCCTCTGGTTCAGGCCCCGGTTCCATGCTCTGAAGGGGTTTCTGGGGAGGGTGGTGATGGGGACCACTCGGGTGTAATGGAGCAGGGAGAGATTCCTGTTGGGGAGGGAATCCCAATTCATGCACCCGAGGAAGCCCAGGAGCAACCCACCCAGGACGAGGTGCAGAACACGCCTGTGGAGTTAGGGATAGTAGGGGGGGAGGGGGAAGGGGAAACCAGCCCTTCTCTCCCGCAGGACCTGGCTCCAGAGGGACTCCCTGAGTCTGGGGCACCAGAGTCCACTCTGGGCCCAACTGGTGGAGGGATAGACCCCACTGTCAATGGTCTTGACTGCCCAGGTACACCCGAGGAAGGCCCCTCTGCCACTGGCCCCACGGTGGGGACTGAGGTGGAGGTGAGACCAGAGGGTGGGGAAGAGGCAACCGCTGCACAGGGTGGGGCGGGAGTCTCAAGCACAGAAGGTGTGTCCAAGGATGGGAACGGTGACTCCATCTGCAGTGGGGGGGTGGAAGAGGACTCCTCGGGCAATGAGTCAATGGATGTTCTCGCTGCCCCCGACGCCACTCCTCTCATTCCAGTGGAGGAGATCCGCGAGTTCATCGCGGCCACCGAAGGAGCCCAACATCGGCCCAAACTGGCCTCCCTCCGGTGGCCGAACTTACAAGGGGTCACCAGCTCCCTGAACCTCATCCTCAGAAGGAAGGGGAGGGGAAAGGGAGGGACGGGGGTGAAGGGAGGGACGGGGGTGAAGGGAGGGATGGGGGTGAAGGGGAACGACCGGCGTCAGCTCAGGTCTTTCTTGGACGACCTGGAAAAGGACGCCGAGGCCCAGAGCAGCGTCGTTCCTGCTGAGGGTAGAGGGACCAGTAGAGCGTCCCTTGTTGCCAAGATCCGGAAGGTGAAACGCACTGCCAATCCATCTAGGGCCCGTAGCGGCAAAGGCGACTCTGCTGTCAGTGACCAGGGGACTGGTGAGGGGATCTAGTGTACTTCTGACATGGCGATCACCATAGCCAGTTATAACATCAATGGCAGCAGGGGGCCTCTCCGCAGGTTTAACCATCTCTCAACCCTGAGGGATGGGAAATATGCGGTGAGCTTCCTGCAGGAAACCCACACCATCCCAGGAGACGAGTCCACCTGGCTCCTGGAGTGGAGTGGTGAGGTCTTCATGAGCCACCTCAGCTCCATTTCCAGTGGGGTGGCCATTTTGCTGGCCCCGAATTTCCGGCCAGAAATCCTAAAGGTCCAGGAATTGGTGCCAGGCCGCTTGCTTCACCTGGCCGTGCGCCTGGATGGAGTGCCGTTGCATTTTGTCAACGTGTACGCCCCCAAGCCCGCCGTGTTGCAGACGTGCCTGTTCCGGGAGGTGTCTACCCTTTTGAGCTCCATCGACCCTGGCGACTGCGTGATCTTTGGGGGAGATTTCAACTGTACCCTCGAGGAAGGAGACCGTTCAGGTATCCAGCGCGGCCAGGAGTCGGTGAAGAAGTTGAAGGAGCTCGTGGGCTCCTTTGACTTGGTAGACACCTGGAGGAACCTCCACCCCGACTCCAGTGCCTTCTCCAGGAGGTCAGAGGGGGGTGGCTCTCGCATTGACCGCCTGTACATTTCTCGGGCGTACGTCTCCCGGGTCTCGGCGGCCTCCATGCGGCCGATGCCTTGCTCGGACCACCACCTGGTGTGGGCAGAGTTTACCCTGCTGCGCACGAGGGGAGGGTCCGCGTACTGGCACTTTAACAACCGGCTGCTGGAGGATCGCCGCTTCCGGGACTCGTTTGTGAGGTTCTGGACCACTTGGAAGGGGAAGAGGGGAGGATTTCACTCCCTGCGGCTATGGTGGGACGTGGGCAAGGCCCACATCCGGCGTTTCTGTCAGGAGTACACTAGGGGGTCTACCAAGAGACGCGATTCCAAGGTCCGACAGCTCGGGAGTGAGCTGCTCGATTTGGATTCGCGTCTAAGTCAGACCGGTGGGGACCCGACCCTCTGGAGGGAATACCAGGAGAAGAAGGACGCGCTGAAGGAGCTGCAGTTACAGCAATCCCGAGGCGCGTATGTGAGGTCGCGGATCCAAATGCTCCACGATTTGGACCGCGGTTCACCCTTCTTCTACTCGCTGGAGAAATGGCGGGGAGTCCGTCAGCAGTTAGTGGAGCTGCTCGCTGACGATGACTCCCCCGTCACCGAACCAGAAGACATCAACGCGGCGGTTCGTTCCTTTTATGGGACCTTGTTTTCACCGGATAGCTCCGGCGTGGACGAGTGCAGTGATCTGTGGGAAGGTCTAACCACGGTCGGCCCGGAGGGTGCCGAGCGTCTGGACGCCCCCCTGACACTAGACGAACTGACTGCGGCCCTCCATCAGATTCAAAGGGGCAAATCCCCTGGCCTGGACGGACTGACAGCAGAGTTCCTCCGCACTTTCTGGGGGACCTTGGGGGAGGACTACACCATGGTCCTGAGGGAGAGCCTGGCGACCGGGGAGATGCCCCTGTCTTGGCGGAGGGCTGTAGTGGTCCTTCTGCCCAAGAAGGGTGATCTCCGCCTACTAAAGAACTGGCGCCCGGTCTCCCTCCTCTGTACCGATTACAAGGTCTTTACTAAGGCAATGGCCAACCGTCTGGGCCCAGTGCTGGCCCAAGTGATCCACCCTGACCAGTCTTACACGGTCCCGGGCCGGTCCATCCAGGACAATATCCATCTGGTCCGGGACCTGGTCTACCTGGCTCAGGAGACCGGTGTACCCACTGCCTTTCTCTCCCTTGACCAGGAGAAGGCTTTCGACAGGGTGGATCACGAGTATCTGGTGAGGACTCTGCGGGCGTTTGGGTTCGGACCGCACTTTGTGGCCCGGATCCGACTTCTATACACCACTGCGGAGTGCCTCATCAAGGTCAACGGATCCTTGACGGCTCCCATTCCCTTCCGCAGAGGAGTACGTCAGGGCTGCCCCATGTCAGGCCAACTGTACGCCATCTGCGTGGAGCCATTCCTTAGTCTGCTTCGGAGGAGGTTGACGGGCATGGTTCTACGCGAGCCAGATATGGAGGTGGTCCTCTCGGTCTATGCCGATGACGTGCTCCTCATGGTCACTGACCCCGCTGATCTGCAGAGGATGCGCGAGTGCCAACGAGTCTTCTCGGCCGCCTCCTCTGCAAGGATCAATTGGGGGAAATGTTCTGGACTCTTGGTGGGTCCATGGCAGGTGGACTCCCTCCCTGAGGAGATGCGGTTTTTCACGTGGAGCACCACGCGCCTCCTTTACTTGGGAGTCTACCTGAGTCCCGTCGCGGAGACCTGGCTGGCGAACTGGCAGGAGCTGGAGTTGAAAGTCGTCGCCCGGCTGGGGCGCTGGTCAGGTCTCCTCAGGGTGCTTTCCTACCGGGGCAGGGTGTTGGTCATTAACCAACTCGTGGCTTCCCTGCTCTGGTACAGATTGACCACATTGGTCCCATCAGCCACTTTTGCTGGGATCATCCAGAAGAAGTTGGTGGACTTCTTCTGGGGCAACGGAAAGCACTGGGTCTCTGCAGCGGTCCTGAGTCTCCCGATTGAGGAGGGCGGGCAGTCGCTGGTGTGCATCCGCACCCAGTTGGCGGCTCTCCGCCTCAGGACTCTGCAGAGATACCTGTACTCGGAGCGTCCTCCCAGGTGGCACGTGCTGGCGACGCACTTTTTCCAACGGGGCCACTGCCTTCAAGCAGGTACGCGGATCCCGATGGTGGGCGTCAGCCATGCTATCCTGCTGGGAATGCCCGGCTTCTACCGGGACTTGCTGAGAGTCTGGAACCTGGTTGCTGTCGACCGGGCCCCCCCTCCGCTGACGGAGGGCGGCGGCCCAGGCATGAGAGCAGCCGGCCCTTGTCCTGCCCCGCTGGGTGTCGGAGAGGCTCAAATGTGTGGAGCACCTGCGGCTGAGCAAACCCCCGCTCAGCCGGAAGTACTCGTCGGACCGAGGCGCCGTAATCCTTCCCGGGAGCCGGTCCCACACAACATGAGTCGCATTTCCTCGACACCCTTCATCTCCCTCCGAGACGCAGGGAGGCGTGTCCTGTACGGGCTCCTCCTCCACACCCTGCACTTCCTCGCCCTGGTCCACCGTCCGGACACTAAGTGGCGGTCAGTGTTGCCTTCCGGTCGCGAGGTGACCCCGCGGTGGGGGTCCCTCTACGCAGGAATTCTGCCCCTCTCCATCGGGGACCTGGGGTGGAAGATATTGCACCGAGGAGTCCCCTGCAACCTGTTCCTCGCGCGGTTCACAGACTCGCCAGCCGCCTGCCACTTTTGCGGGTTGGAAGAGTCTGTGTACCACGTGTACATGCAGTGTGTGAGGTTGCAGCCCCTGTTCCAATATCTAAAGGGGCTGCTCCTTGCTTTTTGGCTGCATTTTTCACCCACCATCCTCATCTTTGGACACCCTGTGCGTAGGGGAGAGGGTAGGGCCGAAGATGTCCTTGTTGGGTTGCTCCTGGGCCAGGCCAAGCTGGCCATCCGAGACTCACGGCGCCAGGCGGAAGAGGGCTCTGCCCGAGCCAGCTGCCTGCCCCTTTTCCGGGGTTACGTCCGTGCCCGGGTGGTGTTGGAGAGGGATTACGCGCTGTCCACGGGCACCCTGGAGGAATTCCGGGACCGCTGGGCACCGCGGGGGATTGGATGTATCCTGGATGGGGATTGTAGTATAATTGTATGATAGTTTTAATAGGTATATTTGTTTGTATAATATTCTGGTGGTGGGTTCTGTTTTGGTTTTATTGCATTGTATATATTATTTTAATATTTGAATAAATATTTTTGATTAAAAAAAAAAAAAAAAAAAAAAAAAAAAAAAAAGCTCATCACCAAACTCCACCAGCTGGGCCTCAGCTCGTCATTATGTGACTGGATCCTGGACTTCCTGCTGGAACGACCGCAGGCAGTGAGAATGGGCCCGCACCTGTCCTCCACTATCACCCTGAGTACCGGCACACCACAGGGCTGTGTTCTGAGCCCCATGCTCTACTCCCTCTTCACACACGACTGTGTTCCTGCATTCGACACCAACACCATTGTCAAGTTTGCAGACGACACAACGGTGATCGGGCTTATCACCAACGGGGATGAAACAAACTATAGAGCGGAGGTGCAGAACCTGGCGGACTGGTGCTCGGATAAAAACCTGTCCCTAAATACCACCAAGACCAAGGAGCTGATCATCAACTTCCGTAGGTCACATAACGTGGAATATGCCCCGATCTCTATCAACGGGGACAGTGTGGAGAGAGTGTCCAGCTTCAAGTTTCTGGGCACTCACATTTCGAAGGAGCTAACATGGTCCAATAACACTGCTGCGCTGGTCAAGAAGGCACAACAAAGACTGTTCTACTTAAGAACACTGAAAAAGTCTGATCTACCCCAACAGCTGCTGACGACCTTCTACCGCTGCACCATAGAGAGCATCCTAACGCATGGCATCCCTGTGTGGTACCTCAGCTGCACGGAGGCAGAAAGGAAAGCTCTACAGCGGGTAGTCCATAGAGCTCAGAGGGCCATCGGAACACAGCTACCAGACTTGGAGGGCATCTACAACACACGATGCCTCAGAAAAGCCACCAGCATCCACAAAGACTCTTCACACCCCTGCAACAGTCTGTTCGAACTCCTTCCATCGGGCAGACGATACAAGGCCTTCTACGCCCGCACCTCCAGACTCAGGAACAGCTTCATCCCCAGGGCCATAGCTGCTATGAACCGGTCCTGCTGAGCCGGATGGCCACAACGCATAGATCAACTTGCACTTTACCCTGTCTAAAAACTGTTACAACTGTTTCGTTTCGTTGGGTTGCTGTTAATTACTTAAATTATTGCATCGTATGGGAGGCGCATTCCCAATCTCGTTGTACCCCTGGGTACAATGACAATAAAGATATATTGTATTGTATTGTATTGTATTGTATTGTATTGTATTGAGGAGCGGTGTGTGGAGAAAACATCATCACTGCCTTTCCCATCCAAACCTCCATCAACCATCTCACTCTCCTCAGTCCGAGTCACGATGAATTTTGGGAACTGACCAAGGGGAACACCGTTTCCTTCAATGATTCCTGTCACTCAACGGTGGGCTGGGGTGTCCGGCAGTAGAACTGTGCACGTTCTCCTAGTCCACCTCTATCTACACATCCTCTCTTCAGGCCACTCCTTCCCCCTCTCTGGGACATTACAATTCTCCTTTCACTCCCCCACCCAGGGAACACTGACTGTGGACAGTGAGGGACACTGGTGTTAGTGGGAGATATCTGGGTGTATCTCAGTCCCCAGGAAACACTGACTGTGGACAGTGATGGACACTGGTGATAGTGGGAGATATCTGGGTGTATCTCAGTCCCCAGGGAACACTGACTATGGACAGTGAGGGACACTGGTGTCAGTGGGAGATATCCGGGTGTATCTCAGTCCCCAGGGAACACTAACTGTGGACAGTGTGGGATACTGTGGGTCAATAGACAATAGACAATAGACAATAGGTGCAGGAGTAGGCCATTCAGCCCTTCGAGCCAGCACCGCCATTCAATGCGATCATGGCTGATCACTCAATCAGTACCCCGTTCCTGCCTTCTCCCCATACCCCCTCACTCCGCTATCCTCAAGAGCTCTATCCAGCTCTCTCTTGAAAGCATCCAACGAACTGGCCTCCACTGCCTTCTGAGGCAGAGAATTCCACACCTTCACCACCCTCTGACTGAAAAAGTTCTTCCTCATCTCCGTTCTAAATGGCCTACCCCTTATTCTCAAACTGTGGCCCCTTGTTCTGGACTCCCATAACATTGGGAACATGTTATCTGCCTCTAATGTGTCCAATCCCCTAATTATCTTATATGTTTCAATAAGATCCCCCCTCATCCTTCTAAATTCCAGTGTATACAAGCCCAATCGCTCCAGCCTTTCAACATACGACAGTCCCGCCATTCCGGGAATTAACCTAGTGAACCTACGCTGCACGCCCTCCATAGCTGCACGCCCTCAGTGGGGGAATATCTGGATTTATCTCAGTCCCCAGGGAACACTAACTGTGGACAGTGTGGGACACTGTGGGTCAGTGGGGGAATATCTGGATTTATCTCTGTCCTCAGGGAACACTGACAATTATTCGTTTCAGCCAAGTTATTTTACTCATAATGACTAGCTGAGGCCTAAACACTGACCCCTCTTGTCCCCGAGTCATCACAGCGCCTTACAAATGTCTTCTGTAATCCAACTACACACCATCTCACAACATCGTTGCATCACAGCTTGGTTTGGGAGCAGCTCTGCCCAAGACAGCACGAAATTGCAGAGTTGTGGATGTTGCCAAGTCTGTTACACAGACCTGATTCCCCACCATTAGCTCCATCTGCACTTCACACTGCCTCGGGAAAACAGCCAACATAATCAAGGACCTTTCCCACCCCGGTTATTGCTGCCTTACAGTGCCAGAGTCCTGGCTTCCATCCTGACTGCAGGTGCTGTCTGCATGGAGTTGGTAAGTTCTCCCAGTGAGCCAGTGTTCTTTCCCCAGCCGCTCCGGTTACCTCCCACTTTCCAAATACTTACAGGTTTGTTGGTTAATTTGGCTTCAGCAAACATTGTAAATTGTCCCTAGTGTGTTGGATAGTGCTAGTGTTTACTGGTCACCGTGGGCTCGGAGAGCCAAAGGGCTTGTTTCCACACTGTATATCTAAATTAAACCCCATGTGGAGACATAAAGAACTGCAGATGCTGGTTCACAAAAAAGGCACAAAGTGTTGGAGTAACTTAGCGGGTGAGGCAGTATTTCTGGAGTGGTTCCCTCAACCAACCTCAATCCAAGGGGAATTGTTGTAACTGCAGAACAAACTACTGTCCTCTCCAAAAGCTGGCTGGAAGGAGAGGCGATAACGTATGAGGGGGCTTGGTACCTGAGGACGTGTCTCCCACTGGAACGGAAGATGGTTCCTGGGTAGATTCTCCAGTTGATGATCCCTGGGTCTGTTCCACTGTGGAGATCTTGGGATCTGGAATGAAGGAACAGAGAGACGGTAGTGCGGCAACACCGCAACATGGCATCAAACTTCGAGATGTGGACAGCAATTCAAGGAGTGCCAATGTGGAGATATCAGCATCATCTGATATCCCGTCACCGACTCTCCATCAAAAATGTTCTTCATTCCACGTGCCCCCTCCCACTCCCCTTTAGAGTCAGGGTGAATTTCAGGGATTGACCATAGAGCACAGAAACAGGTCCATCGGCCCACCTCGTTCATGCTGACTTATCTGTTAGTCCCATTTGTCCACATGTTGCCCATATTCCAGTAAAACGTTGTTATCCACGCACATGTCCAAGTGACTTTTACATTTTGTTATTGTATCTGCCTCAACTATCTTCTCCGGCAGTTTGTTCCAGACATCCACCACACAACATGAAATGCTTGCCCATCATGCTCCTATTAAATCTTTCCCCTCTTATCTTAAATGTATGTCCTGTGGTTCTTGCTTCCCCAACTCTGGATAAAAGGTGCTGTGCATTCACCCTACCAATTCCCATCATAACCTAAAGCCTTCTTTACCACCCTATCTACTCATGACTCCACTTTCAGGGAACTCTATCATTCACTATGTAGATCCTGTCCAGTTTGACTTCCCAACATGCAACCATGTAACGACCAAGGGGAAGAACCTTCCCTTTTATGAGACAGGAAATGAGCCTTTCCTGGTGTTTCAGTGAGAGGGCATTTTGGCAACAAAGATTACAGCTCCATAGTTTTAAGAGAGTTGTGAATAGGTCTGTCTGGACCTTGGAGGAAGTATTAAATTGGTACAGGGTCCATTACAGCATTATTAGGCAGGAACTAGAGAGATTGAAATGGGGGCCGCTGTTGTTATGCAAGTCCAAATCTGACGTGGGAGTTTCACTGGGAAATGTCAATGTTCTCCGGAGATGCTGCTTGACCTGCTGAGTTAGTCCAGCACTTTGTGTCTTTTGTAACTGTGTGGAGATGATAAAATTGGTGAAGGTGCGGATGGTGAGGAAGGTTGTCAAAGTATTGAGCGGGATGTAGATTTGTTGGATGTTCATGTAGATGTAGGAATGGGCAGAGAAACTGCAGATGGAATTTAATCCAAGTAAGTGTGAGGTGTTGCACTTTGGAAGGACATATTGCAGGAGAGATTATGGAGTAAATAGCGAGACCCTTGAGACCATTGATGTGCAGAGGGGGTTTGGTGTCCAAGTCCATAACAACCTGAAAGTGGCAATGATAAAAATGCATATGGTATGCTTGCCTTCATCGGTCATGGTATTGAGTATCAGCGGTAGTGGTTATCAAGGAGTCTTTTGTTTAGACAAGTGGACATGCAATGAATGGAGGGATATGGATTACGTGCAGGCAGGGGAGATATGTTTAACAGCACGGATATTGTGGGACAATGGGACTGTTCCTGTGCTTCATGGTCCCCACCACCGATACCTGAGCTTGCCGTCCCCTCCCCCACCCCAATATCTGGCCGTCCCCTCCCCCACCCCAATATCTGGCCGTCCCCTCCCCCACCCCAGTATCTGGCCGTCCCCTACCTCCACCCCAGTATCTGGCCGTATCCTCCCCCACCCCAGTATCTGGCCGTCCCCTACACCCCAGTATCTGACCGTCCCCTCCCCCACCCCAGTACCTGGCCGTCCCCTACACCCCAGTATCTGACCGTCCCCTACATCCCAGTATCTGTCCTTCCCCTCCCCCACCCCAGTATCTGGCCCTCCCCTACACCCCAGTATATGGCCGTCCCCTCCCCCACCCCAGTATCTGACCGTCCCCTACACCCCAGTATCTGGCCGTCCCCTCCCCCACCCCAGTATCTGGCCCTCCCCTACACCCCAGTATCTGGCCGTCCCCTCCCCCACCCCAGTATTTGACCATCCCCTCCCCCACCCCAGTATCTGGCCGTCCCCGACACCCCAGTATCTGGCCGTCCCCTACACCCCAGTATCTGGCCGTCCCCTCCCCCACCCCAGTATCTGGCCGTCCCCTACACCCCAGTATCTGACCGTCCCCTCCCCCACCCCAGTATCTGACCGTCCCCTACACCCCAGTATCTGGCCGTCCCCTCCCCCACCCCAGTATCTGACCGTCCCCTACACCCCAGTATCTGACCGTCCCCTCCCCCACCGCAGTATCTGGCCGTCCCCTCCCCCACCCCAGTATCTGGCCATCCCCTCCCCCACCCCAGTATCTGGCCGTCCCCTACACCCCAGTATCTGACTGTCCCCCACCCCAGTATCTGACCGTCCCCTACACCCCAGTATCTGGCCGTCCCCTCCCCCACCCCAATATCTGGCCGTCCCCTCCCCCACCCCAGTATCTGTCCGTCCCCTCCCCCACCCCAGTATCTGTCCGTCCCCTCCCCCACCCCAGTATCTGACCGTCCCCTACACCCCAGTATCTGGCCGTCCCCTCCCCCACCCCTGTATCTGACCGTCCCCTACACCCCAGTATCTGACCGGCCCCTACACCCCAGTATCTGGCCGTCCCCTACACCCCAGTATCTGGCCGTCCCCTCCCCCACCCCAGTATCTGGCCGTCCCCTCCCCCCACCCCAGTATCTGACCGTCCACTCCCCCCGCCCTAGTATCTGGCCGTCCCCTACACCCCAGTATCTGACCGTCCACTCCCCCCACCCCAGTATCTGACCGTCCCCTACACCACAGTATCTGGCCGTCCCCTCCCCCACCCCAGTATCTGGCCGTCCCCTCCCCCACCCCAGTATCTGTCCGTCCCCCCCACCCCAGTATCTGACCGTCCCCTCCCCCACCCCAGTATCTGACCGTCCCCTCCCCACCCCAGTATCTGGCCGACCCCTACACCCCAGTATCTGACCGTCCCCTACACCCCTGTATCTGGCCGTCCCCTCCCCCACCCCAGTATCTGGCCGTCCCCTCCCCCACCCCAGTATCTGGCCGTCCCCTCCCCCCACCCCAGTATCTGACCGTCCACTCCCCCCGCCCCAGTATCTGGCCGTCCCCTCCCCCACCCCAGTATATGGCCGTCCCCTCCCCCACCCCAGTATCTGACCGTCCCCTACACCCCAGTATCTGGCCGTTCCCTCCCCCACCCCAATATCTGACCGTCCCCTACACCCCAGTATCTGGCCGTCCCCTCCCCCACCCCAGTATCTGGCCGTCCCCTCCCCCACCCCAGTATCTGTCCGTCCCCTACACCCCAGTATCTGGCCGTCCCCTCCCCCACCCCAGTATCTGGCCGTCCCCTCCCCCACCCCAGTATCTGGCCGTCCCCTCCCCCACCCCAGTATCTGTCCGTCCCCCCCACCCCAGTATCTGACCGTCCCCTCCCCCACCCCAGTATCTGTCCGTCCCCTACACCCCAGTATCTGACCGTCCCCTCCCCCACCCCAGTATCTGGCCGTCCCCTCCCCCACCCCAGTATCTGGCCGTCCCCTCCCCCATCCCAGTATCTGTCCGTCCCCCCCACCCCAGTATCTGGACGTCCCCTCCCCCACCCCAGTATATGGCCGTCCCCTCCCCCACCCCAGTATCTGACCGTCCCCTACACCCCAGTATCTGGCCGTTCCCTCCCCCACCCCAGTATCTGGCTGTCCCCCACCCCTGTATCTGGCCGTCCCCTCCCCCACCCCAGTATCTGGCTGTCCCCTCCCCCATCCCAGTATCTGGCCGTCCCCTCCCCCCACCCCAGTATCTGACCGTCCACTCCCCCCGCCCTAGTATCTGGCCGTCCCCTACACCCCAGTATCTGACCGTCCCCTACACCCCAGTATCTGGCCGTCCCCTCCCCCACCCCAGTATCTGGCCGTCCCCTCCCCCACCCCATTATCTGTCCGTCCCCTACACCCCAGTATCTGACCGTCCCCTCCCCCACCCCAGTATCTGGCCGTCCCCTCCCCCACCCCAGTATCTGGCCGTCCCCTCCCCCACCCCAGTATCTGTCCCCCCCCCCCACCCCAGTATCTGACCGTCCCCTCCCCCACCCCAGTATCTGACCGTCCCCTCCCCACCCCAGTATCTGGCCGACCCCTACACCCCAGTATCTGACCGTCCCCTACACCCCAGTATCTGGCCGTCCCCTACACCCCAGTATCTGGCCGTCCCGTCCCCCACCCCAGTATCTGACCGTCCCCTACACCCCAGTATCTGACCGTCCCCTACACCCCAGTATCTGGCCGTCCCCTACACCCCAGTATCTGGCCGTCCCCTCCCCCACCCCAGTATCTGGCCGTCCCCTCCCCCACCCCAGTATCTGGCCGTCCCCTACCCCCACCCCTGTATCTGGCCGTCCCCTCCCCCACCCCAGTATCTGACCGTCCCTTCCCCCACACCCCAGTATCTGGCCGTCCCCTACACCCCAGTATCTGGCCGTCCCCTCCCCCACCCCAGTATCTGGCCGTCCCCTACACCCCAGTATCTGGCCGTCCCCTCCCCCACCCTAGTATCTGACCGTCCCCTACACCCCAGTATCTGGCTGAAACCCCACCCCTGTATCTGGCCGTCCCCTCCCCCACCCCAGTATCTGGCCGTCCCCTCCCCCACCCCAGTATCTGGCCGTCCCCTCCCCCCACCCCAGTATCTGACCGTCCACTCCCCCCGCCCCAGTATCTGGCCGTCCCCTCCCCCACCCCAGTATATGGCCGTCCCCTCCCCCACCCCAGTATCTGGCCGTCCCCTACACCCCAGTATCTGGCCGTCCCCTCCCCCACCCCATTATCTGTCCGTCCCCTCCCCCACCCCAGTATCTGGCCGTCCCCTCCCCCACCCCAGTATCTGTCCGTCCCCTCCCCCACCCCAGTATCTGGCCGTCCCCTACACCCCAGTATCTGGCCGTTCCCTCCCCCACCCCAGTATCTGGCCGTTCCCTCCCCCACCCCAGTATCTGGCCGTCCCCTCCCCCACCCCAGTATCTGGCCGTCCCCTCCCCCACCCCAGTATCTGTCCGTCCCCCCCACCGCAGTATCTGACCGTCCCCTCCCCACCCCAGTATCTGGCCGACCCCTACACCCCAGTATCTGGCCGTCCCCTCCCCCACCCCAGTATCTGTCCGTCCCCCCCACCCCAGTATCTGGCCGTCCCCTCCCCCACCCCAGTATCTGTCCGTCCCCTACACCCCAGTATCTGGCCGTCCCCTCCCCCACCCCAGTATCTGGCCGTCCCCTCCCCCACCCCAGTATCTGGCCGTCCCCTCCCCCACCCCAGTATCTGTCCATCCCCCCACCCCAGTATCTGACCGTCCCCTCCCCACCCCAGTATCTGGCCGACCCCTACACCCCAGTATCTGACCGTCCCCTACACCCCAGTATCTGACCGTCCCCTACACCCCAGTATCTGACCGTCCCCTACACTCCAGTATCTGACCGTCCCCTACACCCCAGTATCTGGCCGTCCACTACACCCCAGTATCTGGCTGTCCCCCACCCCTGTATCTGGCCGTCCCCTCCCCCACCCCAGTATCTGGCCGTCCCCTCCCCCACCCCAGTATCTGGCCGTCCCCTCCCCCCACCCCAGTATCTGACCGTCCACTCCCCCCGCCCCATTATCTGGCCGTCCCCTCCCCCACCCCAATATCTGTCCATCCCCTACACCCCAGTATCTGACCGTCCCCTCCCCCACCCCAGTATCTGGCCGTCCCCTCCCCCACCCCAGTATCTGGCCGTCCCCTCCCCCACCCCAGTATCTGTCCGTCCCCCCCACCCCAGTATCTGACCGTCCCCTCCCCCACCCCAGTATCTGACCGTCCCCTCCCCACCCCAGTATCTGGCCGACCCCTACACCCCAGTATCTGACCGTCCCATACACACAGTATCTGACCGTCCCCTACACCCCAGTATCTGGCCGTCCCCTACACCCCAGTATCTGGCCGTCCCGTCCCCCACCCCAGTATCTGACCGTCCCCTACACCCCAGTATCTGACCGTCCCCTACACCCCAGTATCTGGCCGTCCCCTCCCCCACCCCAGTATCTGGCCGTCCCCTACACCCCAGTATCTGGCCGTCCCCTCCCCCACCCAAGTATCTGGCCGTCCCCTACACCCCAGTATCTGGCCGTCCCCTCCCCAACCCCAGTATCTGGCCGTCCCCTCCCTCCACCCCAGTATCTGGCCGTCCCCTACACCCCAGTATCTGGCCGTACCCTCCCCCACCCCAGTATCTGGCCGTGCCCTCCCCCACCCCAGTATCTGGCCGTCCCCTACACCCCAGTATCTGACCGTCCCCTACACCCCAGTATCTGGCCGTCCCCTCCCCCACCCCAGTATCTGGCCGTCCCCTCCCCCACCCCAGTATCTTACCGTCCCCTACACCCCAGTATCTGGCCGTCCCCTCCCCCACCCCAGTATCTGGCCGTCCCCTCCCCCACCCCAGTATCTGACCGTCCCCTCCCCCACCCCAGTATCTGACCGTCCCCTACACCCCAGTATCTGACCGTCCCCTACACCCCAGTATCTGACCGTCCCCCACCCCAGTATCTGACCGTCCCCTACACCCCAGTATCTGGCCCTCCCCTCTTCGCCACCCAGTACCGGGCCGTCCCTTCCCCCTATGTCCGAGCCCTTCCCTCCTCCTCTTCCCTTCCCTGGGATGAGGGAGAGATGGGAGGGTGATGGGGAGAGAGTGGAAAAGAGGGGAGGGGGTGGTCAGCCTGGGGAGAGAGGGGTGATGGAGACACTGGTGTTGGCCGCGCACTTCGGACACCTTCCATCCCAAAGAGCTGCTGGATTATTTCCCCACTGCACCCACTGTCTGTCCACACTTTATTACAGATCCAGCCTCCGTACCAACTGAGGAACCCCAGGAAACAACAGCCGAACCCCGGGAGGATTTGTCCACCGTCCCAGAACCAGATACAAGCTCAGGTATCGATGGAGGGATCATTGGAGCAGTGCGGGACAAGTTGGGGATGGTAACTTGAGAAGAGAGGGTCTGGAGTGGAGGAGCAGAGAGTGTGGGGTGGGGGAGGAGGGGGACTGGAGTGGGGGGAGGAGAATACCCCAGGGAGAGTGGAGTTGGAGCATTGCGGAGAGGGTAGAGATGGAGAGTGAGGGGCGGAGGGGTGTGGAGAGAGGAGGAGAAAGGGCAAGTAGAAATGTGTGAAACGAGTAATTGTAGAAGAATTAAACGGGCGGTAAGGAGGGAATGTGTGATTGGAGATCGGGCCTGTACTCACTGGAGTTTAGAAACATGAGGGGGAAATCACATCAAAACTTACCCTATAATGAGAGGCCTAGATAGAGTGGATGTGGAGAGGATGGATCCAGTATTGAAAGAGTATAGGGCCAATGGGCACAGCCTCAGAATAAAGAGACATACCTTGAGATACGAGCTGAGGAGGAGGATTTATCTAGCCAGATGGTGGTGAATCTGTTGAATTCATTGCCACAGAAGGCTGTGGACATTGGTATCTCCAAGACGATGGTATTTTTAAAGTGGAGATTGACAGTTTTGATTACGAAGATGGACAAAGGTTTCGAGGAGAAGGAGAATAGTGTTGGCAGGGAACGATGTACAGTATCAGCCATGAGTAAATGGCGGAGTGGTCGATGGGCCGAATTGCCTCATTCTGTTCCTCTGACATAAATTTATGAACATGAGATTGAGGATGAAGTGGAAAGTAAGTGGAGACCTTGAAGAGAATGTATTTTGAAGACAGACTGACCCATAGGGGCAGGGGCTGAATGCTGGAGTCAGAGAGAGAGTCACAGTGAGAGAGAGAAAGTCACAGAGAGAGAGTCAGAGAGAGAGAGCGAGGGAGAGAGAGAATCAGGGAGAGAGAGAGAGTGAGGGAGCGAGAGAGAGAGGTATTGAGGGAGAGAGAGAGTGAGGGAGAGAGAGAGAGAGAGAGTGAGAGAGAGTGTGAGAGAGAGTGTGTGAAAGGGAGAGTGAGGGAGAGGGAGAGAGAGAGTCAGAGCGAGAGAGTCGGAGTGAGAGTGTGGGAGCACTCTGTAAAAGCCTGGCTTCACAAGGGAGTGAGGCGTAGCTCGTGTTCGAGGAGGATGCAATGTTGAAGGTGAGACGTGTGACCTGTGAGAGTTAGTATTTGTTGGTGTTCGCACGGACTCTTTGTTTACAGCCGACTTCCCACCTGATGAGCTGATCATTCTGTTTTAATCTCTCACCCTCCCTCTCCCGCCTCCATTCTCTTCTTCCAGATCCACCGTCGGGCACAACTCAGGAACCCCAGGGATCAACGAGTGGAGACTCAAGTTAAGGATTGGCCAGTGACCCAGCAGGGTCTGCAAGCTCAGGTATTAGTGGTGGGGACCATGAAGCACAGGAACAGTCCCATTGTCCCACAATATCAGTGCCGTTAAACATATCTCCCCTGCCTGCATGTAATCCATACCCCTCCATTCATTGCATGTCCACTTGCCTAAACAAAAGACTCCTTAATAACCACTACCTCTGATACTCAATGCCCTGACCAATGAAGGCAAGCATACCATATGCATTTTGATCATTGCCACTTTCAGGTTGTTATGGACTTGGACCCCAAACCCCCTCTGCACATCAATGGTTTCAAGGGTCTCGCTATTTACTCCATAATCTCTCCTGCAATATGTCCTTCCAAAGGGCAACACTTCACACTTACTTGGATTATATTCCATCTGCAGTTTCTCTGCCCATTTCTACATCTACATCCCACAAATCTACATCCCGCTGAATACTTTGACAACCTTCCTCACCATCCGCACCTTCACCAATTTTATCATCTCCACACAGTTACAAAAGACACAAAGTGCTGGACTAACTCAGCAAGTCAAGCAGCATCTCCGGAGAACATTGACATTTCCCAGTGAAACTCCCACGTCAGATTTGGACTTGCATAACAACAGTGGCCCCCATTTCAGTCTCCCTAGTTCCTGCCTAATAATGCTGTAATGGACCCTGTCCCAATTTAATACTTCCCCCAAGGTCCAGACAGACCTATTCATAACTCTCTTAAAACTATGGAGCTGTAATCTTTGTTGCCAAAATGCTCTCTCACTGAAACACCAGGAGAGGCTCATTTCCTGGCTCATAAAAGGGAAGGTTCTTCCCCTTGGTCGTTACATGGTCGCATTTTGGGAAGTCAAACTGGACAGGATCTACATAGTGAATGATAGAGTTCCCTGAAAGTGGAGTCACGAGTAGATGGGGTGGTAAAGAAGGCTTTAGGTTATGATGGGAATTGGTAGGGTGAATGCACAGCACCTTTTATCCAGAGTTGGGGAAGCAAGAACCACAGGACATACATTTAAGATAAGAGGGGAAAGATTTAATAGGAGCATGATGGGCCTATAGGAACAAACTGCCGGAGAAGATAGTTGAGGCAGATACAATAACAAAATGTAAAAGTCACTTGGACACGTGCGTGGATAATAACGTTTTACTGGAATATGGGCAACATGTGGACAAATGGGACTAACAGATAAGTCGGCATGGACGAGGTGGGCCGATGGACCTGTTTCTGTGCTCTATGGTCAATCCCTGAAATTCACCCTGACTCTAAAGGGGAGTGGGAGGGGGCACGTGGAGTGAAGAACGTTTTTGATGGAGAGTGGGTGACGGGATATCAGATGATGCTGATATCTCCACATTGGCACTCCTTGAATTGCTGTCCACATCTTGGAGTTTGATGCCATGTTGCGGTGTTGCCGCACTACCGTCTCTCTGTTCCTTCGTTCCAGATCCCAAGATCTCCACAGGAGAACAGACCCAGGGATCATCAACTGGAGAATCTACCCAGGAACCATCTTCCGTTCCAGTGGGAGACACGTCCTCAGGTACCAAGCCCCCTCATACGTTATTGCCTGTCCTTGCGGCCAGCTTTTGGAGAGGACAGTAGTTTGTTCTGCAGTTACAACAATTCCCCTTGGATTGAGGTTGGTTGAGGGAACCACTCCAGAAATACTGCCTCACCCGCTAAGTTACTCCAACACTTTGTGCCTTTTTTTGTGAACCAGCATCTGCAGTTGTTTATGTCTCCACATGGGGTTTAATTTAGATATACAGTGTGGAAACAAGCCCTTTGGCTCTCCGAGCCCACGGTGACCAGTAAACACTAGCACTATCCAACACACTAGGGACAATTTACAATGTTTGCTGAAGCCAAATTAACCAACAAACCTATAAGTATTTGGAAAGTGGGAGGAGACCGGAGCAGCTGGAGAAAGCACACTGGCTCACTGGGAGAACTTACCAACTCCATGCAGACAGCACCTGCAGTCAGGATGGAAGCCAGGGCTCTGGTGCTGTAAGGCAGCAATAACCGGGGTGGGAAAGGTCCTTGATTATGTTGGCTGTTTTCCCGAGGCAGTGTGAAGTGCAGATGGAGCCAATAGTGGGAAATCAGGTCTGTGTAACAGACTTGGCAACATCCACAACTCTGCAATTTCTTGCTGTCTTGGGCAGAGCTGCTCCCAAACCAAGCTGTGATGCAACAATGTTGTGAGATGGTGTGTAGTTGCATTACAGAAGACATTTGTAAGGCGCTGTGATGACTTGGGGACAAGAGGGGTCAGTGCTTAGGCCTCAGCTAGTCATTATGAGTCAAATAACTTGGCTGTGACGAATAATTGTCAGTGTTCCCTGAGGACAGAGATAAATCCAGATATTCCCCCACTGACCCACAGTGTCCCTCACTGTCCACAGTTAGTGTTCCCTGGGGACTGAGATAAATCTAGATATTCCCCCACTGACCCACAGTGTCCCTCACTGTCCACAGTCAGTATTCCCTGGGGACTGAGATACACCCGGATATCTCCCACTGACCCACAGTGTCCCTCACTGTCCACAGTCAGTGTTCTCTGGGGACTGAGATACACCCGGATATCTCCCACTAACACCAGTGTCCCTCACTGTCCACAGTCAGTGTTCCCTGGGGACTGAGATACACCCGGATATCTCCCACTGACCCACAGTGTCCCTCACTGTCCACAGTCAGTGTTCTCTGGGGACTGAGATAAATCCAGATATTCCCCCACTGACCCACAGTGTCCCTCACTGTCCACAGTCAGTGTTCCCTGGGGACTGAGATACACCCGGATATCTCCCACTAACACCAGTGTCCCTCACTGTCCACAGTCAGTGTTCCCTGGGGACTGAGATACACCCGGATATCTCCCACTAACACCAGTGTCCCTCACTGTCCACAGTCAGTGTTCCCTGGGGACTGAGATACACCCGGATATCTCCCACTAACACCAGTGTCCCACACTGTCCACAGTCAGTGTTCCCTGGGGACTGAGATACACCCGGATATCTTCCACTAACACCAGTGTCCCTCACTGTCCACAGTCAGTGTTCCCTGGGTGGGGGAGTGAAAGGAGAATTGTAATGTCCCAGAGAGGGGGAAGGAGTGGCCTGAAGAGAGGGTGTGTAGATAGAGGTGGACTAGGAGAACGTGCACAGTTCTACTGCCGGACACCCCAGCCCACCTTTCAGTGACAGGAATCATTGAAGGAAACGGTGTTCCCCTTGGTCAGTTCCCAATATTCATCGTGACTCGGACTGAGGAGAGTGAGGTGGTTGATGGAGGTTTGGATGGGAAAGGCAGTGAAAGAGGATAGATGATGTTTTCTCCACACACCGCTCCTCAAAGACAACATCAAAGCAAATGTGAAGGCATACAATATGGCAAAGATTGGCAGGGAGCAAGAGGTTTGGAAAGCTTTTAGGAACCACTGTTTAAGAAGGGATCGAGGCAATAGAAAGGAGATTTTAGCCTGACTTCAGTGATCTCTAAGGTTTTAGAGTCCATTATTATTAAGGATTAGCTTTCAGGGCACTCGGCCGCATGTCACAAAATAGACCAAAGTCAACATCGTTTTGTTCAGGGGTGATCTTGCCCGACAAATCTGTTGGAATTCTTTGAGGCATCAACAAACAGGACAGATAAAGGCCAGTCAGAGGATGTTGTTAACTTGGATTTTCAGAAGGCCTCTGATAAGGTGCTGCAAGTGAGGATGCTCAACTAGACAAGAGCCTGTGGTATTAGAGGCAAGGTACTAACATGGAATAACCGTGGGCAGACTGTCAGAAGGCAAAGAGTGTGAATAAAGGATGCGTTTTCTGGTTGGCTGCCGGTGACGAGTGGTGTTCCACAGGGGCCAGTGTTGAGTCCACTACTTTCCATGTTACACGTTAAAGATCGGTGTGATGGAATTGATGCATTGTGGCCAAGTTTGCGGATAATATGAAGATAGGTGTCGGGGCAGGTAGTATTGAGGATGCAGGGACTTTGCAGAAGGACTTGGGCAAGTTGGCAGATTGGGGAAAGAAGTGTCAGGTGGAATACAGCACAGCAAAGTGTACGGTCATGCACTTTGGTAGAAGGAATAAACATTTAGACCATTTTCTAAATTGTGAGAGGATCAATAAATCTGAATTTGTGTTGGGAATGCTGGTGCAGGATTCCCGAAAGATTAACTTGCAGGTTCATTCGCGAGTAAGGAACACAAATGCAAGGTTAGCATTATTTTTCAGACTAGAAGATAAAACAAATGATGTAATGCTGAGTCTTTATAAGGTGCTGGTTAGACCAGCAGAATATTGTGAGATCTTTTTGGCCTCATATCTGTAGAAGGATCTGTTGACATTGGAGAGGGTCCAGATATTTATATCAATGATCCGGTGGGTGAATGGGGATGAGGAGTGTTTGACGGGCAGGGCCTGTGGTCACTGGAGATTAGAAGGTCAAGGGGGGATGGATCCCATTGAATCCCACTGAATAATGAAAGGCCCAGACAGTGTGGATGCGGAGAAGATGTTTCCAATGGAGGGAGAGACAAGGAGCAGATGGCACATCCTGAGAATACAAGAATGTATCTCTAAGATGGATTGAGGAAGAATTTCTTTAGCCAGAGGATGGTGAATCTGTAGAATTCATTGCCACAGATGGTGGTGGAGGCTGTCATTTGGGTATTTTTAAAGCAGAGATTGATAGGCTCGATTAATAAAGATATTAAAGGTTCCAGGGAGAATGCAGGGGGATGGTGATGAGAGGGGAGATGCCATGATTGTGGATCAAGCCCGATGGGCCAAATGGCCTCATTCTGCTCCAATGTCTTATGGTCTTCTGTTTGTTTGGGTTTGGACGTTCCTCCTTTAGACATTGGTGATGTTTCTGGTCCTGGAGACATCTCCCGTCTCTCCAGCCTTTTCCCATTTCCCCGCGCTCCACAATTCTCTGCCTGATCCGGAGTTGGACACCAGTCGGGCACCCAAGGGAGCTACGACTGGAGACCCTGTTCCCCTTCACCTTAAACCTATGTCTTTTGTCCTTGATTCACCTACTTTGGGCAACAGACTCAAGGGCAAGAGACTGCATCTGCCCGATCTATTCCTCTCAGGATTTTATACACTTATATGAGATCACCCTTCATCCTCCTGTGAGACTTGGTGTGTGTTGGTATTAGCACGGACTGGTGATTCTTTGTCTTTGCAGCTGATTTTCCTCCTGATCAGCTATTTAGTACATTTTTACTCTCTCACCCTCCCTCCCCTACCTTATTTCTATTATTCCAGATCCATTGATGGACACAACTCAGGAACATTAGGGAGCAGTGACCGGAGTCTCTGGTCAGGGTTTGACCAGTGACCCAGTAGGGGTCTGCAAGCTCAGGTATCAGTGGTGGGGAGTAATGACCGGAGACTCTGGTCAGGGTTTGACCAGTGACCTAGTAGGGGTCTGCAAGCTCAGGTATCAGTGGTAGGGAGTAATGACCAGAGACTCTGGTCAGGGTTTGACCAGTGACCCAGTAGGGGTCTGCAAGCTCAGGTATCAGTGGTAGGGAGTAATGACTGGAGACTCTGGTCAGGGTTTGACCAGTGACCCAGTAGGGGTCTGCAAGCTCAGGTATCAGTGGTGGGGAGTAATGACCGGAGACTCTGGTCAGGGTTTGACCAGTGACCCAGTAGGGTCTGCAAGCTCAGGTATCAGTGGTAGGGAGTAATGACCGGAGTCTCTGGTCAGGGTTTGACCAGTGACCCAGTAGGGGTCTGCAAGCTCAGGTATCAGTGGTGGGGAGTAATGACCGGAGACTCTGGTCAGGGTTTGACCAGTGACCCAGTAGGGGTCTGCAAGCTCAGGTATCAGTGGTAGGGAGTAGGGAACAGTAGAGCATCGGAACAGGCCCATCGGACAACAATGTCCCTGCCGAACATAATGTCAAGTTAAACTATGTGCCCAACCAATGGATTCTTAAAAGCCACTGTCATGTCTGCCTCTACCTCCACCTCCGGCAGTGCGTACCTGACTAGCACCACTCTCTGTGTAAAAAGACTTTCTTCACACATCTCCTTTAAACCGCTCCTCCCATGTTAAAACCATGCTCTCTTGTCTTTGACAGTTCCATCCTGGGAAAACATTCTGAACGCCTACCCAATCTATGCCTCATGACAGGGCTGTGTGTTGAGCCCCATCCTTTACTCCCTCTACACTCACGACTGCGCCCCCACCCATCCCACCAACACCATCATCAAGTTCGCGGATGACACGACTGTGGTTGGACTCATCTCAGGAGGAGATGAGACAGCCTATAGGGATGAAATCCAAAGGCTGGCAGCATGGTGTTCAGTGAACAATCTGGTCCTGAACTCCTCCAAAACAAAGGAACTTATAATTGACTTTAGAAAAACCAGTGTAGAATACGACCCACTCTACATCAATGGGGTCTGTGTGGAAAGGGTACCAGCTTTCAGGTTCCTGGGTACGCACATCGCAGAGGATCTTACCTGGTCTACCAACACCATCACCACAGTAAAGAAGGCACAGCAGAGACTCCACTTCCTGAGGATCCTCAGGAAAACCAACCTGCAGGAGAAGCTCATGTTGTCCTTCTATCGCTGCTCCATCGAGAGTGTGCTGGCATACTGTATAACCACATGGTATGCCAGCTGCTCAGAAAAGGACAGGAAGGCCCTTCAGAGGGTCATCACGACGGCCCAGAAGATCATCGGCTGCTCACTGCCCTCCCTGGAGCACCTGTTCAGACTACGCTGCCTCAGTAGAGCAGGCAAAATAATAAAAGATCCATCCCACCCCGGCCACCGTCTGTTTGTTCATCTGCCCTCTGGTCGACGTTTCAGGTCGATCAAATCCCGAACAAACAGACTTAAGAACAGTTTTTACCCCAGGGCCATACGAGAACTGAACACTACCTTTGCACTAGGCAACACCGTTAAAAAAATCTTGTACTTAATATAATTGTATTTAATTGTATTTATGTATTTATTTGTTTTTGCATTTATTGCATATATGTTTGTACGCACCGTCAGGATTGGCTATTTTTTAATTTCGTTGTACTCGTTGCAATGACAATAAATGAATATTATTATTATTATTATTATTATTATTATTATTATATACTTCTATCTGGTCTGTACTCAGCCTCAACGACCCAGAGGCAGCCAGATTTCTCCAACCTCTCCTCATAGTGTCCACCCTCTAATCCAGGCAGCATTCTGGTTAAGCCCGTCTGTTTCTCTCGGAAGCCTCCACATCTTTCCTGTAATGGAGCTACTAGAATGGCAAAGAATACTCCAAATGCAGCCTAACCAAAGTCCCACATAACTGCAACATAACATCCTGAATCTTATACTTAATGCCCCACGTGATGAAGGCAAGCACACCATATGCTTCCTTTATCACTGCATCTTGTGTTGCCACTTTCTGGTTGTTACTTACATGGACTAACGTGGTCGATGGACAGTCGAGGGAAGATCATTTATGTTCCCAAAATGGGAACTTTTTCCAAAATGCTCTGAAACATCTGGCCAGGCTTGTGCCCTGGATCAGTGAATGGCAGGGCCCTGGGAAGTGCCATAGAGCAGCAAGATTTAGGAGTTAGAAACATAGAAACATAGAAAATAGGTGCAGGAGAGGGCCATTCGGACCTTCGAGCTAGCACCATCATTCATTGTGATCATGGCTGATCATCCACAGTCAGTAATCCGTGCCTGCCTTCTCCCCATATCCCTTGATTCCACTAGCCCCTAGAGCTCTATCTAACTCTCTCTTAGGTCCATCCAGTGATTTGGCCTCCACAGCCTCTGTGGCAGGGAATTCCACAAATTCACTTGGTGAAAAAGTTCATTCTCACCTCAGTTTTAAATGGTCTCCCCTTTATTCTAAGACTGGGGGCCCTGGTCCTTGTTCATGAGCACAGTTCCCTGAGGGTGACATTACAGATCGACAGGGTGGCAAAGGTGGCTTTTGGTACATTGGCCTTCATCAGTAAAGGTACTGAACACATAAGTTGGGATGTCATGTTACCATTGTGAGGTAACGTGATGTCATTGGTAAGTTGTGATGTCATGTTGATGAGGTCACGTGTGGAGTGTGTGATCAGTTTTGGTCATCCTATTATAGGAAAGATGCTCTTAAGCTGGAAAGATTGCAGAGATAATTTACGAGGATGTTGCAAGGAACTTAATGGCCTGAGCTATAAGGAGAAGTTGGACTGGCTAGGAATTTATTCCTTGGAGGGCAAGAGGCTGAGGGATGATCTCATATGGGGTATCAACGTCAGGGTAAATGCACAACATCGTTTATCTAGGGTCGGGGAAGCAAGACCCAGAGGACATTGCCCCCACCCTTTCACTAGACCCACTCCCCCCTGTGACCAAGCTCAGAAGTTCTAGGAACAGAATTACACCATTCGGCCCATCAAGTCTATTCTACCATTCAATCTATCTATCCTTTGCAACCCCATTCTCCTGCCTTCTCATGACCCCTGACACCCATACTAATCAAGAATCTATCAATCTCCAGCTAAAAAATATCCATTGACACGGTCCCCACAGCGATCTGTGGTAATGAAGTCCACAGATTCACCACCATCTGGCTAAAGAAATGCCTCCTCATCTGCTTTTGTTCGGAGGCTATGGCCTCTGGTCCCAGATGCTCCCACTTGTGGAATCATCCTCTGCATTCACACAATCCAGTCCTTTCACTATTTGGCAAGTTTCAATGAGGTCCCCTGTCATCCTTCTAAACTCCAGCGAGTGCAGTCCCAGTGCGGACAAACACTAATCATATGTTATCAAGGGGACGTGACCTGTTGCTTCTTTCCCCCACCTCCAATCAGGATCGAGTCCTACCTTACCCCCTCTGCTGGGGGAACACCCCCCCCCCCACCCAACCTCCCACCCCGGGACCCAGCTGTTCCCCTCACCACCCAACCTCCCACCCCGGGACCCAGCTGTTCCCCTCACCACACCTCCCCTCCCCGGGTCCCAGCTGTTCCCCTCACCACACCTCCCCTCCCCGGGACCCAGCTGTTCCCCTCACCACACCTCCCCTCCCCGGGTACGATGGGAAGAGGGGGAATAGAGAAGGAGGAGAGAGGCTGGTTGGCAAGGGGGCGAGGTGGAGAGAGGGGGGAGCAAGGGGGGAGAGAGGGGTGAGAAGGCAAGGGAAAGGGCCATGAAATCAGAGGGATAATGATGGACAGATTGCATTGAGTAATGGATGGAATGAAGGAGTGGAGGGAGAGAGGATGCAGGAGAGGGATTGATAATCGTTGTGGTCACCAGAGACTAATATTGACCGCGCACTTCGGACACCTTCCATCCCACAGAGCTGCTGGATTATTTCCCCACTGCACCCACTGTCTGTCCACACTTTATTACAGATCCAGCCTCCGTACCAACTGAGGAATCCCAGGAAACAACACCCGAACCCCGGGAGGATTTGTCCACCGTCCCAGAACCAGATACAAGCTCAGGTATTGATGGAGGGATCATTGGAGCAGTGGGGGACAAGTTGGGGAGGGTAACTTGAGAAGAGAGGGTCTGGAGTGGAGGAGCAGAGAGTGTGGGGTGGGGGAGGAGGGGGACTGGAGTGGGGGGAGGAGAATACCCCAGGGAGAGTGGAGTTGGAGCATTGCGGAGAGGGTAGAGATGGAGAGTGAGGGGCGGAGGGGCGTGGAGAGAGGAGGAGAAAGGGCAAGTAGAAATGTGCCTTGAGATACGAGCTGAGGAGGATTTACCTAGCCAGATGGTGGTGAATCTGTTGAATTCATTGCCACAGAAGGCTGTGGACATTGGTATCTCCAAGATGATGGTATTTTTAAAGTGGAGATTGAGAGTTTTTGATTACGAAGATGGACAAAGGTTTGGAGGAGAAGGAGAATAGGGTTGACGGGGAACGATATACAGTATCAGCCATGAGTAAATGGCGGAGTGGTCGATGGGCGAATTGCTTCATTCTGTTCCTCTGACATAAATTTATGAACATGAGATTGAGGATGAAGTGGAAAGTAAGTGGAGAGTTTGAGGAGAATGTATTTTGAAGACAGACTGACCCGCAGTGAGAGAGAGAAAATCACAGAGAGAGAGTCAGAGAGAGAGAGTCGGGGAGAGAGAGAGAGTGAGGGAGAGAGAGAGAGTGAGGGAGCGAGAGAGAGAGGGAGAGAGAGAGAGAGGTATTGAGGGAGAGAGAGTGAGGTATTGAGGGAGAGAGAGAGTGAGGGAGAGAGAGAGAGAGAGTGTGAGAGAGAGTGTGTGAAAGGGAGAGTGAGGGAGAGGGAGAGTGGGAGAGAGAGAGAGAGTCGGAGTGAGAGTGTGGGAGCACTCTGTAAAAGCCTGGCTTCACAAGTGAGCGAGGCGTTGCTCGTGTTCGAGGAGGATGCAATGTTGAAGGTGAGACGTGTGACCTGTGAGAGTTAGTATTTGTTGGTGTTTGCACGGACTCTTTGTCTACAGCCGACTTCCCACCTGATGAGCTGATCATTCTGTTTTAATCTCTCACCCTCCCTCTCCCGCCTCCATTCTCTTCTTGGAGGTTAGGTTCGAGCGGGGGGTGGTTCGAGCGGGGGGTGGTTCGAGCGGGGGGAGGTTGGGGCGGGGAGTGGTTGGGTCGGGGGGAGGTTGGGGCGGGGGGAGGTTGGGGCGGGGGGAGGTTGGGGCGGGGGGAGGTTGGGGCGGGGGGAGGTTGGGGTCGGGGGGAGGTTGGGGTCGGGGGGAGGTTGGGGGCGGGGGGTGGTTGGGGCGGGGGGAGGTTGGGACGGGGGGTGGTTGGGGTCGGGGGGAGGTTGGGACGGGGGGAGGTTGGGGCGGGGGGAGGTTGGGGCGGGGGGTGGTTAAGGGCGGGGGGAGGTTGGGGCGGTTGGGGGTGGTTGGGGTCGGGGGGAGGTTGGGGTCGGGGGGAGGTTGGGGTCGGGGGGAGGTTGGGGGCGGGGGGTGGTTGGGGCGAGGGGTGGTTCGGGCGGGGGGAGGTTGGGGTCGGGGGGAGGTTGGGGTCGGGGGGAGGTTGGGGGCGGGGGGTGGTTGGGGCGGGGGGAGGTTGGGGCGGGGGGAGGTTGGGGCGGGGGGTGGTTAAGGGCGGGGGGAGGTTGGGGCGGGGGGAGGTTGGGGCGGGGGGAGGTTGGGGCGGGGGGTGGTTAAGGGCGGGCGGAGGTTGGGGCGGGGGGAGGTTGCGGCGGGGGGAGGTTAAGGGCGGGGGGAGGTTAAGGGCGGGGGGAGGTTAAGGGCGGGGGGTGGTTGGGGCGGGGGGAGGTTGGGGCGGGGGTTAGGTTGGGGGTTGGGGTGGGGGGTGGTTGGGGCGGGGGCTGGTTGGGGCGGGGGGAGGTTGGGGCGGGGGGTGGTTGGGGTCGGGGGGAGGTTGGGGGTTGGGGCGGGGGGTGGTTGGGGCGGGGGGAGGTTGGGGCGGGGGGAGGTTGGGGCGGGGGGAGGTTGGGGTCGGGGGGAGGTTGGGGCGGGGGGAGGTTAGGTTGGGGCGGGGGGTGGTTGGGGTGGGGGGTGGTTGGGGCGGGGGGAGGTTGGGGCGGGGGGTGGTTCGGGCGGGGGGAGGTTGGGGCGGGGGGAGGTTGGGGCGGGGGGAGGTTGGGGTGGGGGGTGGTTGGGGTCGGGGGAGGTTGGGGCGGGGGGAGGTTGGGGTGGGGGGAGGTTCGGGCGGGGGGTGGTTGGGGCGGGTGGAATTTGGGGTGGGGGGAGGTTGGGGCGGGGGGAGGTTGGGGCGGGGGGAGGTTGGGGCGGGGGGAGGTTAGGTTGGGGCGGAGGGAGGTTGGGGCGGGGGGAGGTTAGGTTGGGGCGGGGGAGGTTGGGGCGGGGGGAGGTTGGGGCGGGGGGAGGTTGGGGCGGGGGGAGGTTGGGGCGGGGGGAGGTTGGGGCGGGGGGAGGTTGGGGCGGGGGGAGGTTGGGGCGGGGGGAGGTTGGGGCGGGGGGAGGTTGGGGCGGGGGGAGGTTGGGGCGGGGGGAGGTTGGGGCGGGGGGAGGTTGGGGCGGGGGGAGGTTGGGGCGGGGGGAGGTTGGGGCGGGGGGAGGTTGGGGCGGGGGGAGGTTGGGGTGGGGGGGAGGTTGGGGCGGGGGGAGGTTGGGGCGGGGGGAGGTTGGGGCGGGGGGAGGTTGGGGTCGGGGGGGGTTAGTGGAAGTTGGGGCGGGGGGAGGTTGGGGAGCAAAAATGGGGGCGGAGAAGGGGGTACCTTGATCCTCACGGCAGGTCGGGTGGAAGGGCGTTTCCATGGTGAATGACTGAAAGGAACATAGATTAGAAAAGAGAGAGCAGGGAAGACATCGTCTCAGCCACATTCAACCTGACTCTGATCTCCTTGTTGATGTTGGGCTGTTGTATTCAGATGAAGACAACCAGTGGATTGAGATAAAGGTGACAGTGGAAGGGGAGATGAGTGAGGATGAAGTGATGGAAGCTCTCCGTGCAAAGGTGAGAAAACAGTACGAGGTGGAGGGAGAGAGAGAGAGAGATGGACTGAACTCCCTCACTGTCTGCCCTCACTGAAGGGAGCAGCTCCCTTACCCTCCATATTTCCTCAGTATTTTCATTCCCCTCGTTCCCCTCTCTCTCCCCTCATCCCCCTCTCTCTCCCCTTGTCCCCTTCACTTTCCCCACGTCACCCTCTCTCCCTAGCCTCCTCCCCTCTCTCCCCCCCTCTCACTCTCCCTCCTCTCTCCATCCTCTCTCTTCCCTCTCCCTCTCCCCCTCTCGCTCTCTCTCTTTCCCCCCCCCCCCCCCCCACTCGCTCCCCCCTCTCTCCCTTCATCCCCACGCTTGCAGTTACTCACCTTTGCTCTTCTCTGGGCTTCAGCTGATGGAGATGTATGATGACCCGGACCTTGAGATTAAGCGGGTGCCATGAGGGAGGAACCTGCGGTGGACTGACGGGGATCCAGCTGTCAACGCCCCGTCCCTCACAGCCTTGCCTCTCGCTCGCCTTGTTCACAGCGAGTCCACCCTGGGGGTGAGCTGCATTGTTGCTGCATCTGCCTCTGCAGCAGGGAGTGGGGACGCTTGCTGCTGCTGCTGCTGCTGCGTTTGGGTTTATTATTGTCACGTGTGCTGAGGTACAGTGAAAAGCTTTGTTTTGCATGCTGTATATAAATACTATAATACTAGATATAGATATAATCAGTTCACACTCAAGTACAACGGACAGTATAGTTCTCAGCATTGGAGCAAACACGTTCCACAGACAGACTCCAATGTCCACAGTGGGGTAGAGGTGAATCCAACAGTGGTCTAGCTTACGGAAGGACCATTCAGAAGCCTGAGAACAGTGGGGAAGATGCTGTTTCTGAGTCTGGTGGTGCGCACTTCTATTTAATCTGTTGGGTCGGAGATGGAATGACCTGGTGCGACGTCTTTGATCACGTTGGCTGCTTTTCCGAGGCAGCCTGAAGTGTAGATATAGTCAATGATGGGAAGTCTGGTCTGTGTGATGGACTGGGCAACATCCACAACTCTGCAATTTCTGACACTCTTGGGCAGAGCTGTTCCCAAAGCAAGCTGTTATGCAACCCAACAGTTCACTTTCTATGATACACCTGGAGAAGTTTATAAGAGTCACTGAGGACAGGTCAAATTCCCTGTCTCTGCAACGATTTTTAAAAACTTTTTTCACTGGGCTCCAATTCTGTGTGAATTAATCTATTTATTTTTGACAAATGCAGAAATAAGGCTCAGCTGTTTGTGGGAAAGGAGTTCTGCTCTCACTGGTTAGTGGGGAAAGGTATTTGAGGTAGTGAGGAAGGTGCCCTGGACAGGTAGTGGGAACAGTGGAGGGGAGGGGTGATGGTGACTGGGACCAGAGGAGCTGGTTAGAGAGGGTGGGAGAGGAGCACCAGAGTCCGTGGTGAGGATCGAGTTCTTGCAACCATTCACACTCCAACTCATACTCCCTCCATCTAACACAATTCCATCTCATTTACACTCTCTCCACTGCACACTCACACCATCACCCTCTATCTCTCACACACACTCCATATAGTTGTAAGAATAACACCAAGTTATTAACTTCAAGCTAAGTTTAATGAGCACGGGGATGCAAGGTTACAGACTAAACCGCAGCTCCTCAACAAGATGACTCCCCAGGGTAACACGCATGCGCAAGATAACTTCTTGCAGGAACGGATCTGCAAACACTCGACCTGGACTGTGAATACAGTGACTGATCTACAACACACCCTCCATCACACACACACCCTCCATCACACACACACACACCCTCCATCACACACACCCTCCATCACACACACCCTCCATCACACACACACACACCCTCCATCACACACACACACACCCTCCATCACACACACCCTCCATCACACACACCCTCCATCACACACACACACCCTCCATCACACACACACACCCTCCATCACACACACACACACCCTCCATCACACACACACCCTCCATCACACACACCCTCCATCACACACACACACCCTCCATCTCACACACACACTCCATCACACACACCCTCCATCACACACACACACCCTCCATCACACACACACACCCTCCATCACACACACACCCTCCATCTCACACACACCCTCCATCACACACACCCTCCATCACACACACCCTCCATCACACACACACACCCTCCATCACACACACACCCCTCTATCACACACACACCCTCCATCACACACACACCCTCCATCACACACAGCCTCCATCACACACACCCTCCATCACATACACACTCCATCACACACACACCCTCCATCACACACACCCTCCATCACACACACCCTCCATCACACACCCTCCATCACACACACACACCCTCCATCACACACACCCTCCATCACACACACACACCCTCCATCGCACACCCTCCATCACACACACCCTCCATCACACACACACACCCTCCATCACACACACACACACCATCCATCACACACACCCTCCATCACACGCACACACCCTCCATCACACACACACACCCTCCATCACACACACCCTCCATCTCACACACACACTCTCCATCACACACACCCTCCATCACACACACTCACCCTCCATCACACACACACCCCTCTATCACACACACACCATCCATCACACACACACACCCTCCATCACACACACCCTCCATCACACACACCCTCCATCACACACACACTCCATCACACACACACACCCTCCATCACACACACACCCTCCATCACACACACACACACCATCCATCACACACACACACACACCCTCCATCGCACACACCCTCCATCACACACAAACACCCTCCATCACACACAAACACCCTCCATCACACACACACACCATCCATCCATCACACACACCCTCCATCACACGCACACACCCTCCATCACACACACACCCTCCATCACACGCACACACCCTCCATCACACACACACCCTCCATCACACACACGCATACCCCTCTATCACACACACACCCTCCATCTCACACACACCCTCCATCTCACACACACCCTCCATCACACACACCCTCCACCTCATACCCCCTTCTCCCCACCACCCATCTCCTCTCCCACCTTCCCCTTTCCGCACTCATCTGATCTGCAACTTATTTTCTCCTGCAGTGGTGTGTACATGGGACGAGCTGCCAGTGGAATGATTGAGGCGGATACAATAGCAACTAAAAGACGTTTGGACAGTTACGGATAGGAAGTGTTTAGATGGGCTAATTATGGTCAAATGGGGTGAGTTTCGATGGACATTCCGGTTGGCGTAGACGGGTTGGGCCAAATATTCTGTTTGGGTTCTGTGTTGCTCTACAACACATTATCCACATAGACCCACACGTACACACACTAACCACATACACACAACACACAAATAACTGAGCACAGACATACCGACACAGTACAAACAATCCTGACTGCACACAGATACACTATCCACACCCACACACACATTCCTGACCACCCGCAGATGTACTGGAACAACACACACTGTCTCTCTCACTGCTGACCACACACAGACACCGTATAACCTAACACACACACACACACATCACTACTGACCGCACACAGATGTACTGGAACAACACACACTGTCTCTCTCACTGCTGACCACACACAGACACAGTATAACCTAACACACACACACTGTCTCACTACTGACCGCACACAGATGCACTGTAACCACACACTCTTCGATCGGACACACAAGCACTGATAATGTGCCAATGTGTGTTTGCCCACACACACGTGCACACCCATAGACGACAGGAACACTAATTCTACCACAGATCATCCTCCATCTATGCCCCTTCTTCCCTCAGTCTCCATCATCTGTCACATCTCCCACCTCACCCACTCATTCCCTTCCACACTTCTTCCCACTGGCTGCTTTCCCAGCGCCCTGCATTCTCTCACTCTCTCCTCCATCACAAACTCCACACATTCTCCTTTCACCCCAATCTCATCCTCCCGACTGCACTGCTTGCTCTGCAGCTGTACTGGGTCTCCCCACTCCCCCCTCTCACCTACCAGGCCCTGCCTCACCCACCACCTCACTCTCTTCCCTCCCTAACTCACTCTCCAATCCGCCCTCTGCTTTACCATGCTGATAAGTGTGGCATTGATAGGGTAGACAGTGACATTGATAGGGTAGACAGTGGCATGGATGGGGTAGACAGTGGCATTGATGGGGTAGACAGTGGCATGGATGGGGTAGACAGTGACATTGATGGGGTAGACAGTGGCATTGATGGGGTAGACAGTGGCATGGCTGGGGTAGACAGTGGCATGTATAGGGTAGACAGTGGCATGGATGGGGTAGACAGTGGCATGGATGGGGTAGGCAGTGGCATGGATAGGGTAGACAGTGTGAATTTTTTTTGAGGGTGCAAATAACAGATACTAGGAAACATTGCTTTAAGAATGGTGGGACAAAGTTTAGAGGAGATGTATGGGCATGTTTTTTACACTGAGGTTGGGAGCCTGGAACTGTTGCCAGGGCTGGGTATGGGCCCAGATATGGTGGTGGTGCTTAAGAGACTTGAAGTGGGCATAAGGATGTGCAAGGAATTGAGAGGTATGAAATATGTGCAGGCAGATAAGAGTTGGTCTCGGCCTTGTATTCAGCACGGAAGTTGTGGGGCGAAAGGCTTGTTCCTGTGTTGTACTGTTCTATGATGTTCAATTAGACTCTGCTTTCCCAACCTTCGCTGGGGAAGGGAGGGCGCTGGCCTCAGTCAGTGGAGAGTGTTGTGGAATCATCCCCAGCGCGGTGACACACTGATGTGGAGCCGTGCCCGTGAGGAAGGAGAGATCATCCCGTGAGCTTCTAACGATGGACGGGGGCGGAGGAAAGAAGAGTCCGGAGCAGCAGCTCAGACTGCACGGGTTTAATGGCCGGAATAATGAGACCGTCCGCAACATGTTTTAGTATGAATATTATTTACTGTAAAGCCAATGATTTATTTTGCTTTTGTTTAATGTGTGCGCTCAATAAACCTGGAACCGCTTGACAGCAAGTTTCTGAGAGCGTGGTCTTCCTTTATCATCTGAATAATATGTGGGTGTTCGGTGCCAGAGGAGGGAGGTGAGGCGGGTACAATAACAAGGTGCAGAGATAGAACATTACAGCACAGGAACAACAAGGGAATAGATAGGGTGAACGCAAAAAATCTATCCGGATAAGGTAATCAAGAAACAGGGACATAGGTTCAAGGTGAGAGGGGAAAGGTATTCACACAGAACAGTGTAAAACACGGGTAAGGCCACGGTCTGAGAGTTGCGGGCTCCGGGGCTGTGAAGAAGGCAGGTGGGATACTCGCCTTCATGGGCGGCGACGTAGAATGCAACTAGTTCCACGTTGGTACAACTTTAGAAAGCTTGGTCAGACCTCAGCTGGTGCACTACGAGCAGGTCTGGTCACCACACGACTGAGGGAACAGATTCACCAGGATGGTACAGACACAGTGGGTATCAGAAAGAGTGAGAGACAAGGACTGGGATATGCTTCCCTGTGGGGCAGAGGAAACTAATGGGTAACAAACAGGGATTCAATATTACGAGGATGATTGGTGGGACAGATAGCTGTAAACTTCACAAAAGCAACAGTGGCTAAAATAAGAGGACAGGACAGTTTGAAAGGTGGCGATTGGAGGTTTGGAGGACATGTTTATTGTGGAGACATAACATGCGAACAGGCCCTTTGGCCCACCGAGTCTACTCTGACCATCGATTACCATTCACATGAGTTCTGTTAGCCTACTTTCTCATCCACTTCCTACACAAATTGGGACAATTGACACAGGACCTGGAGGAAATCCATGTTCTCACAGGAAACGTGCAAACTCCACACCGATCGCACCCAAGGTCAGGATTGAACCTAGGTCTTTGGCACAGTGAGGTAGAAGCGCTACCAGCTGCACCACAGTGCTGATATGAAGGGAGGTTTTCCCCAGAGACTGGTTGAAATCTGGAACTCACTGGTTTAGGTTTTTGTTCATTATTGTCTTGTGCACAGAGATACAGTGAAAAGCTTTACATTACTTGCTCCCCAATCAGATCTAATAATGTACATGAATGCAATCAAGTCAAATTCAAGTACAAAGGGGAAGATATTTGGTGCAGAATGTAGTTTTCACCATTGTAGGCACCAGTTCTATAGACACAGGCCAATGTTCACAGTGTGATTGAGGTGAATTGGACAATGCATCAGCAGATTGGACCTTCTTCGTTCTCGTCGCCACCGCCACCCGCCCCCCGATCTCTCTTTATTCTACCCACCCCCCCCACGCTGTGTTGCTTTCTGTTCTCTCTGCGGCACGCCCTGTCTGACCTCCAGCACCCACTGTGAGCTCCGCACGGCCTCTTGCACCCACCATGGCCCGTCTGCCCTGAGGCACTCATGTGGGCTGGATCGGAGAAGGGAGAAGAAAGAATGATTGGGGTGAGATTAGCCTTTGATTATGTTGGCTGCTTTCCCGAGGCATCGTGAAATGTAGATAGAGTTGATGGTGGGTAGACTGGTCTGGGGATGGACTGGGCTATATCTACTGAGGAGGAGGAGGAGGTTGAGGCAAGGTCTCTCAAAACATTTTAAAGCGTGCAGGTGCATACTTGAATCACCAAGCCGGGGGAGGCAACAGACCAATATTCTGAAATGGGATTACTCCGCATGCGTGAAGCCATTAAATTAGGTTTACAGAGCCCAAAGTATGTGTTGACAAGGATACCGGAGTTAATACCAGGCTCTTGTTGTATCTCAATTCCCAGTGACTTGAGATTCCCTAAAACCCCTAAAATTCTTAAGGGGTTGGAGAGGCTAGATGCGGGAAGATTGTTCTCCATGTTGGGGAAGTCCAGAACCAGGGGTCACAGCTTAAGGATAAGGGGGAAGTCTTTTAGGACCGAGATGAGAAAACATTTCTTCACACAGAGAGTGGTGAGTCTGTGGAATTCTCTGCCACAGAAGGTAGTTGAGGCCAGTTCATTGGCTATATTTAAGAGGGAGTTAGATGTGGCCCTTTTTGCTAAAGGGATCAGGGGGTATGGAGGGAAGGCAGGTACAGGTTACTGAGCTGGATGATCAGCCATGATCATATTGAATGGCGGTGCAGGCTCGAAGGGCCGAATGGCCTACTCATGCACCTACTTTCTATGTTTCTATGTTTCTATGACATCCTCGTCAATCCATATAACCCTCTCCAGCTTAATTACATCCTCCCCATAGCATGGCGTCCAAAACTACACGCAATACTCATCCAACATTGAAGAGTCCAGCAGAGTAATTAACAGGCGCTTTGACCCACAATGTCTGTGCCAAATATGGTGCCAAGCCCAACTCTTAAACGCCTGCAAACAATTAATATCCTTCCTTTCCTGCATATCCATATGTCCATTCAAAAGTCTCAAAAACACCATTAACATATGTGCATCCAATGCCATCACTGGCAGTGCATTCCAGGTACCCACCACATTCTGTAAACATCCTGCCCTGCACATGTCCTATAAACGTTTCCCCTCTACTTTAAAGCTCAGTCCAAGTGAGGTTTCACCAACAAGTGTCTTTTAAATGCTGCTGCCATGGATGTCTGAACAGCTCGTTTCATATAGTTCCCCATGAACGTTGCCCCTCAGTTTTCTATTAAATCCTTCCCCCTCACCTTAAAGCTATGTCTTCTTGTTCTTGATTTCCCTACCTGGGTAAAAAAACTGTTCGTTCACCCAATCAATTCCCCTCGTGATTTTATACACTTCCATAATATTACCTCGACCTCCTGCTCTCCAAGGAATCTAATCCTAACCTACCCACCCTCTCCCGATACCTCAGACCATCGAGAACTGGCACATTGGCATGGCAGAAACAATTACTCCCTCACAGCACCGGAGACCCGGATTTGCGCTCTGCAAGGGATTTGTACGTCTCACTGTAACTGTGTGGGTTTACCCGTTTTCTGAAATATTGCCCAAAATGTACAAGTGTGTAGATGAATTGGGATCTGTAAAATTGCTATTGGAGTGTCGGGAATGGATGTGAAAGTGGGAAAACATGGAACCAGTGAGAACCGGTGATCAATGATTGAATGAACTAGCTAGGCTGAGGGATCCGTTTCCATGCTACATTGCTAAAACTAAAAAATGAATAAAACTGCAACATCCTCCATCTTCTCTGCACCTTTTACACTTGCAACAGGGTGACCAAAATTGAACACAATACACCACTTTGACAAACTCTGCATTGCCCCCCCCCCCCCCCAAAGCCTTTCTTTTCTGCAATATTCCCCAGGATGAAACACGGTCATTTCAAATGCAATGTACAGAGCGACCTTTAGGCCCAAGCCTACAGAAAGTGGTAACACATAAAGATAAGAAATGTTGCGCCCAACGGGCTTATGACTGGCTCACGGGAGGGGGTATGCGCGGTCTGAATAGACGAGAAACGCCATAAAAGAGCGTGTCGGGCGCCCTTCCAGAACAGAGAACTCCAGTCTCGAACGGTGAACATCAGGATACGATCCGGCCGTGTGCTCTGCTGTGTACACGGGGTTTGCGAGTGCGTATGAGGATAAACGAGTCCATGTGATGGCTCTGGTGGCTCGAGTCAAATGGCCGAGCTTGTGGCGGCCATCCTTCCCTTGTCCAACGACAATACTCCAGTCCGAATGTATACCAACTCCTGGGCGATTGCCAACGGTACGGCCGAGTGGTACATCTCCAGTGGTACATCTCTTCAGTGCCATTACACTCAATGCAGCCCAGCTTCCACAGCAGAGCAATCACATCAATGCAGCTCAGGACCAGTCCGCTAACATAATGTCAGCTTACTAATCCAGCGCAGTTGCAGCAAGTTCAATTGTACTGTCTCAATGCCTTTAGTTCAGAAAGCCCACACCAATGCAGCTCGGTGCTAAGTGCCACATTGGTCAGTCTGATGCAGCACCAATGCAATTTGTCCACTCCAATGCAAGACATTCATTTCCCAAAGCAGCCCACGGATGTTGATGCAATTTGCCACATCGCAATGCACGACCGCCTCTCCCAGCGTCAACTGGTTGAGCCAACGCAATGCAGCTGCACTGGGGAGGGGGGGTCCTGCTTCTCCTAAATGTGGCCTAGAGCGACTCTCTCCCATTGTAGCCGTCAAGGCAGCTCAGCTGAATTGATGCATGCCCCCCCCCCCCCCCCCCCCCCAACACCTTACAGACACTGGTCTCTGCAAATCCGCGAATGTTATATTCACCGAACAAGACCCATCCCTTGCACGGTCTTCCCATGATGAGGGGGGGGGGGGGGGGGGGTAGATTACAGGTCCCAACACCAACAGTCACACATTCACGTGGTCAGGCGATGACGATGAACAACAGCCGTCGCAGCTGCGGCTTGCCTGCAGTCCGTCTGTCTTTTGTGTTTTTTGTTGTTTTTGTCTGAATTGTAGTTTAATATGATGTAGTGTTGTATGTTATGTTTTGGGGGGGGGGGGGTGGGAGGGAACTGTAACTGTAACATTCTCTCTCCAGAACGGAGACGTGACCTTTGTTCTGTGTCGTGTCTCCGTTCCCGTTGCGGCCACCACCGGCCATGCACCTGGGACCACCTGGGTCTCCGCCTACCACCGGCCATGCACCTGGGACCGGCGGGCTCCGCCTACCACCGGCCATGCACCTGGGACCGGCGGGCTCCGCCTACCACCGGCCATTCACCTGGGACCGGCGGGCTCCGCCTACCACCGGCCATGCACCTGGGACCGGCGGGCTCCGCCTACCACCGGCCATTCACCTGGGACCGGCGGGCTCCGCCTACCACCGGCCATGCACCTGGGACCGGCGGGCTCCGCCTACCACCGGCCATGCACCTGGGACCGGCGGGCTCCGCCTACCACCGGCCATGCACCTGGGACCGGCGGGCTCCGCCTACCACCGGCCATGCACCTGGGACCGGCGGGCTCCGCCTACCACCGGCCATGCACCTGGGACCGGCGGGCTCCGCCTACCACCGGCCATGCACCTGGGACCACCTGGGTCTCTGGTTCGCAGAGCCCGCGGTCCGGACTCACCACCTGCGGCGCTGGCTGCCTGCGGATGTTGCGGGAGCGGCTGCGACTCGTGTCCGGAGGCTCCGGCGCGGGCCGCGTGGATGTCGGAAGCCCGCAGGCCCCTGGATGGGGGCCGACATCGGGAGCTCCGGCAGCGGCAGAGGCAGCGTGTTCGCCCGCCCCGAATCGCGGGGCTTGGGTCGGCCCGCCGCGGACCTTTCACCATCCGGCGCGGCCTGAAATAGGCCGTGGACCTTTCACCGCCCAGCGGGGGCTTCAATATCGGGAGCCCCGACCGCCCCGACGTGGCAACTCCAACAGCCTGACCGCGGGACAAGACGGCAGGGAAGAGAAAAAGACATTGTGGCCTTCCATCACAGTGAGGAGGGACTGGAGGAGACTCACTGTGATGGATGTTTCTTTTTGTTTGGTGTTAGTTGTGATTGTATGTGTTATTGCATTTTTATTGATTAATCTTATTGGTCTTATTGTTCAACTGCGGGTAATGTTTCATTTTACTACACATTTATGTGTATGTAACAAATAAACCACTATTGACTATTGAGGACGAAAGTGCCAGCCTAAACTCAGAGGCCGTTGGCCGCTGCCGGGTGATGAGCCTGAGATTGGGCGGCAGTTTGTGCAGCCGGCAAGGGACCAGCCAGTCCAAAGCGGTCTCTCGACCCCACCCCACCACCACCAGCCAGTCCAACGCGGTCTCTCGACCCCTCCCCACCACCACCAGCCAGTCCAACGCGGTCTCTCGACCCCACCCCACCACCACCAGCACCACCAGCCAGTCCAAAGCGGTCTCTCGACCCCACCCCACCACCACCACCAGCCAGTCCAACGCGGTCTCTCGACCCCTCCCCACCACCACCACCAGCCAGTCCAACGCGGTCTCTCGACCCCTCCCCACCACCACCACCAGCCAGTCCAACGCGGTCTCTCGACCCCTCCCCACCACCACCACCAGCCAGTCCAACGCGGTCTCTCGACCCCTCCCCACCACCACCAGCCAGTCCAACGCGGTCTCTCGACCCCACCCCACCACCACCACCAGCCAGTCCAACGCGGTCTCTCGACCCCTCCCCACCACCACCACCAGCCAGTCCAACGCGGTCTCTCGACCCCACCCCACCACCACCACCAGCCAGTCCAACGCGGTCTCTCGACCCCTCCCCACCACCACCAGCCAGTCCAAAGCGGTCTCTCGACCCCACCGCCACCAGCCAGTCCAACGCGGTCTCTCGACCCCACCCCACCACCACCAGCCAGTCCAAAGCGGTCTCTCGACCCCTCCCCACCACCACCAGCCAGTCCAACGCGGTCTCTCGACCCCTCCCCACCACCACCAGCCAGTCCAAAGCGGTCTCTCGACCCCACCACCACCACCAGCCAGTCCAAAGCGGTCTCTCGACCCCACCCCACCACCACCAGCCAGTCCAAAGCGGTCTCTCGACCCCACCCCACCACCACCACCAGCCAGTCCAAAGCGGTCTCTCGACCCCTCCCCACCACCACCAGCCAGTCCAAAGCGGTCTCTCGACCCCACCCCACCACCACCAGCCAGTCCAAAGCGGTCTCTCGACCCCACCACCACCACCACCAGCCAGTCCAAAGCGGTCTCTCGACCCCACCCCACCACCACCAGCCAGTCCAAAGCGGTCTCTCGACCCCACCACCACCACCACCAGCCAGTCCAAAGCGGTCTCTCGACCCCTCCCCACCACCACCCCTTCCACCCCTCCCTCCCTCCCACCCACCAGTATATCTGGGAGTGAAGCTCACCGCCACCCCTCCCTCCCACCCGCCCGCCATTATATCTGGGAGTGAAGCTCACCGCCACCCCTCCCTCCCACCCCGCCCACCAGTATATCTGGGAGTGAAGCTCACCGCCACCCCTCCCTCCCTCCCGCCCGCCATTATATCTGGGAGTGAAGCTCACCGCCACCCCTCCCTCCCTCCCGCCCGCCATTATATCTGGGAGTGAAGCTCACCGCCACCCCTCCCTCCCTCCCGCCCGCCATTATATCTGGGAGTGAAGCTCACCGCCACCCCTCCCTCCCACCCCGCCCACCAGTATATCTGGGAGTGAAGCTCACCGCCACCCCTCCCACCGGCCCGCCAGTATATCTGGGAGTGAAGCTCACCGCCACCCCTCCCTCCCCTCCCGCCATTATATCTGGGAGTGAAGCTCACCGCCACCCCTCCCTCCCCTCCCGCCATTATATCTGGGAGTGAAGCTCACCGCCACCCCTCCCTCCCCTCCCGCCATTATATCTGGGAGTGAAGCTCACCGCCACCCCACCCGCCATTATATCTGGGAGTGAAGCTCACCGCCACCCCTCCCTCCCACCGGCCCGCCCGCCATTATATCTGGGAGTGAAGCTCACCGCCACCCCTCCCGCCATTATATCTGGGAGTGAAGCTCACCGCCACCCCTCCCGCCATTATATCTGGGAGTGAAGCTCACCGCCACCCCTCCCGCCATTATATCTGGGAGTGAAGCTCACCGCCACCCCTCCCACCATTATATCTGGGAGTGAAGCTCACCGCCACGCTGGGACAATCAATACAAGTGCGGTTCCCATCATGCCGCAGGACAAGACTTCTCGCGCGGTGACGGTTGGAAAAGTAGCGCACGCGCAGAGAGGTACCCGCGCCGGTTGGAAACACAGCGCCTGCGCCCCGCGACCGGCTGGAGACAGTGCGCCTGCGCACCGCGTCCCCGCTGCTTCCTCAACCGTCACCGCGCGAGGGCGACGCTCCCGGCTCCGCGCGAGAGAGAGAGAGAGATTGCGCGTGCGCGGGCGGTTGGGGCGTCCTGAGTTGTGAGGGACCGAGGGGGAGGGGCTGAGTTGTGAGGGACCGAGGGGAGGAGGGGCTGAGTTGTGAGGGACCGAGGGGGAGGGACTGAGTTGTGAGGGACCGAGGGGGAGGGGCTGAGTTGTGAGGGACCGAGGGGGGAGGGGCTGAGTTGTGAGGGACCGAGGGGGGAGGGGCTGAGTTGTGAGGGGTTTAGAGGTAGAGGGGCTGAGTTGTGAGGGGAGGCGAGGAGAGTAAATGGAGAGGAAAGGAGGAGGGACGGGGTAGACTGAGGGGAAGGAATGAGGGTTTGATGGGGAGAGGGGGTGGTCTCAGCCAGAGGGGGAGAGAGAGGGAGGGAGGGACTGTGTTGTGAGGGATAGAGGAGGGGGGTCAGACCTGTGAGAGGCTGAGGAGAAGTGGATCTGAGTCGTGAGGGACCGAGGGGAGGAAGATCCAAGTTATGAGGGGGGTCTGTGTTGTGAGGGGGGTCTGAGTTGTGAGGGGGGTCTGAGTTGTGAGGGGGGTCGGGGTTGTGAGGGGGGTCGGGGTTGTGAGGGGGGTCGGAGTTGTGAGGGGGGTCTGAGTTGTGAGGGGGTCGGGGTTGTGAGGGGGGTCTGAGTTGTGAGGGGGGTCTGAGTTGTGAGGGGGGTCGGGGTTGTGAGTGGGGTCGGGGTTGTGAGAGGGGTCGGGGTTGTGAGGGGGGTCTGAGTTGTGAGGGGGGTCGGGGTTGTGAGGGGGGTCGGGGTTGTGAGGGGGGTCTGAGTTGTGAGGGGGGTCTGTGTTGTGAGAGGGGTCGGGGTTGTGAGGGGGGTCGGGGTTGTGAGTGGGGTCGGGGTTGTGAGGGGGGTCGGGGTTGTGAGGGGGGTCTGAGTTGTGAGGGGGTCGGGGTTGTGAGGGGGGTCTGAGTTGTGAGGGGGGTCGGGGTTTTGAGGGGGGTCGGGGTTGTGAGGGAGGTCGAGGTTGTGAGGGGGGTCGGGGTTGTGAGGGGGGTCGGGGTTGTGAGGGGGGTCTGAGTTGTGAGGGGGGTTGGGGTTGTGAGGGGGGTCTGAGTTGTGAGGGGGGTCTGAGTTGTGAGGGGGGTCGGGGTTGTGAGGGGGGTCGGGGTTGTGAGGGGGGTCGGGGTTGTGAGGGGGGTCGGGGTTGTGAGTGGGGTCGGGGTTGTGAGGGGGGTCGGGGTTGTGAGGGGGGTCTGAGTTGTGAGGGGGGTCGGGGTTGTGAGGGGGGTCTGAGTTGTGAGGGGGGTCGGGGTTGTGAGGGGGGTCTGAGTTGTGAGGGGGGTCGGGGTTGTGAGGGGGGTCGGGGTTGTGAGGGGGTCGGGGTTGTGAGGGGGGTCGGGGTTGTGAGGGGGGTCGGGGTTGTGAGGGGGGTCGGGGTTGTGAGGGGAGTCTGAGTTGTGAGGAGGGTCTGAGTTGTGAGGAGAGTCTGAGTTGTGAGGAGGGACTGAGTTGTGAGGAGGGACTGAGTTGTGAGGGGCCTGGACGAAGAGGTTCTAAGTTGTGAGGAATTGAGTGGAGGAGGGTCTGAGTTGTGAGGTACTGAGAAAAAGAGGGTCTAAGTGGGATGGAAGTGGGTCTGAGGTGAGATGTTCTGAAGGGAAGTGAGTAGAGACTGAATGGAGAGGAATGGAGAAAGGAAGAGTCAGAGGGGAAGCAAGGAGCTTTGAGGGGCAGAGACAAGGTCTGTTGGGCAGTGCGGGAATGGTCTGAATTACGAGGGACTGAGAGGAGGAGTGAGAGGAGGAGGGGCTGAGTTGTGAGGATGGACTGAAGTGTGAGGAGGGTCTGAGTTGTGATGAGGGTCCGAGTTGTGAGGAGGGAATGAGTTGTGAGGGGTGTCTGAGTTGTGAGGAGGGTCTGAATTGTGAGGGCCTGCTGGAAGAGGTTCTAAGTTGTGAGGGATTGAGGAAAGGAGAGTCTGGATTGTGAGTGTCTGAGGAGAAGAGGGTCTATGTGGGAGGGAGGAGGGTTTGAGTTATGTTCTGAAGGAAAGTGAACAGAGTAAATGGAGAATGGAAGAGTCTGAGGGGAAGGAAGGGGACTATGAGGGGTAGATAGAAGACCTGTAGTGTAGATGTTGAGTGAGGATGGCCCAAGGGGAAGGAAATGAGGATCTGAGTGAGAGACAGTTCTGAGTTTTGAGGGACTGAGAGGACCGACAAGAGAAGGGTCCGAGTTGTGAGGAGGAACTGAGTGTTGAGGAGGGACTGAGTGGTGAGGAGGGACTGAGTTGTGAGGATGGATTGATCTGTGAAGATGGACTGAGCTGTGAGGATGGACTGAACTGTGAGGATGGACTGAGCTGCGAGGATGGACTGAGCTGTGAGAAGTGTTTGAACTGTGAGGATGGACTGAGCTGTGAGGATGGACTGAGTTGTGAGGATGGACTGAGTTGTGAGAAGAGTTTGAACTGTGAGGATGGACTGAGCTGTGAGGATGGACAGAGCTGCGAGGATGGACTGAGTTGTGAGGATGGACTGAGCTGTGAGAAGTGTTTGAACTGTGAGGATGGACTGAGCTGTGAGGATGGACTGAGCTGTGAGGATGGACTGAGCTGTGAGGATGGACTGAGCTGTGAGGATGGACTGAGCTATGAGGATGGACTGAGCTGCGAGGATGGACTGAGCTGTGAGGATGGACAGAGCTGTGAGGATGGACTGAGCTGTGAGGATGGACTGAGCTGTGAGGATGGACTGAGCTGTGAGGATGGACTGAGTTGTGAGGATGGACTGAGCTGTGAGAAGTGTTTGAACTGTGAGGATGGACTGAGCTGTGAGGATGGACTGAATTGTGAGAAAGGTTGGAATTGTGAGGGACCGAGGGGAGGGGGATCTAAGTTGTGAGGGATTGATGGGAGGAGAGACTGAGTTGAGATGTTCTTTGGGGAAACGAGGAGCATTTGAATTGGGAGGAAGAGGGGCTGAGAGATGGGAAGCTATCCGAGTGGAAGGGAGGAGGCTATGAGGGGGCGAGAGGAGTGCAGATTGTGAGTGAGGTGAGTTTATGGGGGAGGAGATGAGGATTTAGTTCCGAGGATGGTCTGAGTGATGCTTGGAGGGATGGGAAAGGAGCTGGGGGAAGGAAGGAACATCTAGGGGAAGGTGGAGGGGGGGGGATCTAAGACTTGCCATCATTCTGCGATAGATAACAAGCAGCAATGGGCCCAGCACCGAATCCTGGGGCACTCCACTAATCATCGGCCTCCAGTCCGAAAAACAACGTTGTACCGTCACCTTCTGCTTCCTTCCATGAAACCAATTTTCTATCCATTCAGCTAGATGTCCTGTGTTCCCAAGCCTTGTAGCCTTTCGGAGCAGCCTGCCACACGTACCTTCTCAAACCCCTTGCTCAAATCCATATATACGCCGTCCTCAGCTCTGTCCTCAACAACCTTTTGCTTAAATCTTCAAAAGCGAACGGCAAACTACAGGGAACTTGATCAATCACCCTGTTTAATTCTCGTTTATATGGAACACTTCAGGATACGTGCCAATCATACAAAGCTCAACTATTCACCTGCAAAGAATAAACTCACTGAAACCGCCAAGTAACTGGAAAAGAAACTTCACATTGGAACTTGTGCAGCTGCTGGCAAATCACTGTGGAGCCCCTGTTTCATTCCGGAAACGTAGTGCTGATAGTATTGCGTTTGAATGCTCGCCCTGAGACCTCATGGATTCCACCAATGTCCTCAGAGTTCCTCCGACATTTGAAAGACTTGGGTGTTTTTCGGTTGATTTGACTGTTTAAGATGTGTCTCTGAGTGGTAGCACCCAGAGGAGCTAATGCGAATGAGGACACGTTGAAACGAATGTTGTATGCAGATCCTTGATCAATGTCGGGACCTGGGATGGCGGGACTGTCATATGAGGAAAGATTGAAAAGACTAGGCTTGTATTCACTGGAGTTTACAAGGATGAGAGGGGATCTTATGGAGACATATAAAATTATAAAAGGACTGGACAAGCTAGATGCAGGAAAAATGTTCCCGGTGTTGGGGGAGTCCAGAACCAGGTGCCACAGTCTTAGAATAAAGGGGAGGCCATTTAAAACTGAGGTGAGAAGGAATGTTTTTACCCAAAGAGTTGTGAATTTGTGGAATTCTCTGCCATGGAGGGCAGTAGAGGCCAAATGACTGGATGAATTTAAGAAAGAGTTAGATAAGAGCTCTGGGGGGCTAGTGGAATCAAGGGATAAGGGGAGAAGTTGGGCACAGGTTACTGATTGTGGATGATCAGTTATAATCACAATGAATGGCGGTGCTGGCTCAAAGGGCCGTGTGGCCTCCTCCTGCACCTATTTTCTATGTTTATATTGGGGTCGGGGCTGTGAACACATTATGTGACTGTGATTTAGATTTGAGTGAAGCACGCGGTTGAAAAGAAGCCATGGGACGTGACGTGGGTTATCATTGGCGGTAATATTCTAGAAACCAAGTCAGTTGGTGGGAATGCAGGAGAATAAAAGTAAATTAGTGTCAAACGGATTAAATAGGTCGACTGGATGCATCTGATTATTTGCTCTTTGCTAATAACGATTGTTCGCTATCCAAGACAAATAAGAGCAGCAATTAGTTTAAACCAATTCTATTTAAGCCAAACACACGAAAACTGGTGTCTCCGGCATTTGAAGCGTGTTTTCATTGTCATCTACTGGATTGTTCACAGACGGAAGAGAAAATTTAGGTGGTAATAAATTATGACTGTCTCATATGTCAACTACAACAATCAAAAGTGGCAATTGGTGAGGTAAGTCTCTAATTGGGGATTATCAAGTTGGGATAGTGGGCAGGGAGGTCCTGTCACAGCACATTCCATTCGGACATGTTTGTTGGTCTGTACTTGACCACAAGGACAGAGGGCGGTGTCTGCAATGCCCCATCTTTTCATGTTGGCTGCGAAACGACCAGCACCAGTTCGTAGCCTGTCCAGTTGAACCCAGGCCTTCCTGCGGAGGTTGTTGCCTGGAGGGTGTTGTGATCAGGTCTCAAAGTATGGCTGGAGTCCTTCTGGGACAGCTAGTGCTGCATTGCTCACTGCATCCAGACTCTCCATGTATGGGCGCAGAGGCTTCCGTGAGCGCAACCGGCATGAGGCCTCCTTCTCATAAAGGATGTCATGCAGAAAAGGTGGTTAGGCTGAGCAGCTTTCTGATGCAGTCGTCCACAGATGTTATAACGACGGGCTGGTGGTTCAATCCCAGAAATAAATGGTAAATAACTCAGTGGGGTGCTGCGATGCAACCTGAGATGAGAGCTGCTTTACGTCCTCGTCGTCCACAACCCTCTCAAACTGTCCTATCCATTTACCCGTCTGTCTTTTTAAATTATGTTATAGTAACCACCTGAATATCCTTCTGTGCCACCTCGTTCCACATACCCACCACCCCTTGATTGAAAATACTGTTAAGGTTCAGATTAAATCCTTCTCCTTTTAACTTATAATTATGTACTGTGGTTATTGATTCCCTACCTTAGCTAATAGACTCTGCATTCTCCCTCGATGTCTCCCTCATGTTTTTTATACATCTCTGTAAGCACAAGCCACAGCATTCTGCGTTGCTGGGGAATAAACGTCTAAGCCTGCCCCAGCTTTCACGAGACGTTAGGCCCTCAAGTCCTGCCAACATTTTCGTAAATCTTCTCTGTACTCTTTCCATCTTAAGGATATCCTTCCTATAGCAGGCTGAAACAACTGAACGCAGTACTCCAAATACGGCTTCACCAACGGCTTTCAATCAACTTAGAAATATTTGTGAGATAGGATGTCCTACCTAAATAAGCATGCTGATTATCACGTATTATGTATTGTCTATCTAAATGCCTGAATATTTTAGCTTTCAAAATCCCCTCCAGTACTTTGCCTACTACAGATCTTAGGCTCATTGATATACAGTTCCCAAGCTTTTCTTTTCACCCCGTCTTGAACAGAAACACGATATGTGACTTCATGCGGCAACACATACGTGTATAATGACGATTCAGATACCTCAGCTGAGTTCCCTGTAAATTATATTTTCTATCTCCCTGCAGTATCTTAGGATGTATCTATCAGGCCCAAGAGATATATTTATGTTGGAAAGTTTAGGACACCCAGGATCTCCTCGACTGTAATACGAACTGACAGCTGCATTAACTGCCCAACTTCCCAAGCCTTGTGTCCTTCACCACAGTAAGAAGAGACGAGATATGGTCATTAAGGACCGTGTAACCTCCTGTGGTTTCACAGGTAAACCACTTTGTTTTGTAAGGGACTCTATTGGCCTCTCCAGATAGCCCGTTTCCTTAATGTACTTACAAAATCGCATAATAGTCTCCTTAATTTATGCAGCAGGGGAACAGTCCCTTCATATCAACTTGGCAAAGCCGATCAACCTGTCCCAGCTGCATTGGTCCCACCTGCCCGCATTTGGCCCATATCCCCCTGACAGCCCAAGAGGGTATACCTCTATCTGAATGGTGTCAGGTTAGGAAAAGGGGAACTACAACGAGTCCTGGGTGACCTTGTACATCAGTCACTGAAAGTAAGCATGCAACAACAGGCAGTGAAGAAAGCTAATGGTATGTTGGTCTTCATGAAGAGAGGAGTTGAGTATAGGAGCAAAGAGGTCCTTCTGCAGTTGTACAGGGCCCTAGTGAGACCGCACCTGGAGTAATGTGTGCACATTTCTTCTCCTAATTTGATGAAGGACATTCTTGCTATTGAGGGAGTGCAGCGTAGGTTCACAAGGTTAATTCCTGGGATGGCAGGACTGTTAAATGAAGAAAGAATGGAGCGACTGGGCTTTTATTCACTGAAATTTAGAAGGATGAGAGGGGATCTGAAAGAAACGTATAAAATTATAAAGGGATTGGACACGCTAGGTGCAGGAAACATGTTCCCGATGTTGGGGGAGTCCAGAACCAGGGTCCACAGTTTAAGAATAAGGGGTAGGCCATTTAGAATTGAGATGAGGAAAAACTGTTTCACCCAGAGAGTCGAGAATTTGTGGAATTCTGTGCATCAGAAGGCAGTGGAGGCCGATTCACTGGATGCATTCAAAAGAGAGTTAGATCGAGCTCTTTGGGCTAGCGGAATTAAAGGATATGGGGAGAAGGCAGGAAAGGATACTGATTGTGGATGATCAGCCATGATCACATTGAATGGCGGTGGAGACTCAAAGGGCCGAATGGCCCTCTCCTGCACCTACTGTCTCTGTATCTATGACATCGCTGCCAAGAGGAGAAACAATTATGTTCACTGCTTTCTGAGCCTCACCGCCTCATCTGCAAAATCACCCACTTATGTATCATCTGCAAACTTGCTAATCTTGCCGTGTATGCTCACATCCAAATCATTGATGTAGATGAGAAACATTAACGGTTCCAGCAACGAACCTTAATGCACACAGGCTTCCAGACCGAGAAGCAACCTTCCACCATCACCCTCTGCTTCCTTCCATGAAGCTAATTTTCTATCCATTGAGCTATTTCTCATTGGAAACCATTTGGTCTAACTTTCCAGAGCAGCCAACCATGCGGAACCTTGTCCAATGTTTTGCTGAAGTCCATATGTATAACATCTATAGCCCTGCCCTCATCGACATGTTTGGTCACTTTCTCATAAAACTAAATCAGATTTGTGAGACACAACCTCACATGTACAAAACCGTGCTGATTATCCCTAATCAGCCCTTGCCCATCTAAATGCCTGATTATCATATTCCTCACAATACTCAAAAATAAGTTTCCAACTGCAGATGTTAAACTCACTGTTCTATAGTTCCCAGCATTTCCCCTGCATCCCCTTCTTGAACAGAGGCACAACACTTGCCACCCTCCAGTCTTCCGGCACCTCTCTTGGAAAAAGACCACTCGTAAATCTCAACCAGTGGTCGGAACTTCCTCATTGGTTTCCCACAATGCCCTCGGATATATCTAATCAAGCCCTCGAGATTTGTCTCCCTTCATACATGATCGTACCTTCAGCACCTCTTCGGCCATAGCACTGACTGCTCTCAAGCCATTTTCATTAACTGCCCCAAGTTTCTCAGTCCTCCTGTCTTTCTCCTCAGTAAATACAGAGGAGAAATACTCATAGAGGAACTTCCCCATCTCCTGTGGCTCCAGAGTTGGCCGCTTTGATCCCTGAGGGGTCCCACTCTCTCTAGTTACCCATTTCCCACTTATGTATTTATCATATCTCTTGGGATTGTCCTTGATGCTCTCTGCCAGAGCTACCACCTGGCCCCTTTTTGCCCAACTGGTTTCCCTTTTTACTTTGCTCCTTAGTTCCCAAAACTCCTCCAGGGATACACTTGATCCCAGCTGCTTGTACCCATCCCATGCTTTCTTCTTATTTTTGACTAATGCCTCAATTTCTCTTGTCAGCCAAGCTTCCTTACATTTGATTGCCTTGCCCTTCACTTGAACAGGGACGTGCATATCATGAGTTTTTGTCAACACTTTTATAAACATCCCTCTTGGCTGATCTTCCTTTCCACTCAAATAACCTGTTCCATTCAACTTGAGACATTCTCTCATACCCTCAAAGATGGCATTAACTATTGAAACCCTGTCTTTTGCCTGATTCTCTGTATTCACAGCTCTCAGGACCATGATCCTGCAGATCAGCACCATGTCCTAATCTCACGGACCATTTCTGATTTTATCACTTAGGCTATCTACCTGCTAAACAAAACTGCCCTGGAAACCTATTGTTACGGCTTGCTTCTGCCCCACTGAATTAATTTCCACATACCTCAACTCCATCCTATCCCCCCTGGTCTAATCCCTCCCGACCTATGTCCATGACACCCTGCACACCTTTCGTCTCTTCTATGACTTCTGTTTTTCAGGCCTCAACTCCCTCATCTCTAATACCATTAAGTACCATTAGCAAATTTGCAGATGATACTAAGCTGGGGGGTAGTGTGAATTGTGAGGAAGATGCAATAAGGCTGCAGGGTGACTTGGACAGGTTGTGTGAGTGGGCGGATACATGGCAGATGCAGTTTAATGTAGATAAGTGTGAGGTTATTAACTTTGGAAGTAAGAATAGAAAGGCAGATTATTATCTGAATGGTGTCAAGTTAGGAAGAGGGGATGTTCAACGAGATCTGGGTGTCCTAGTGCATCAGTCACTGAAAGGAAGCATGCAGGTACAGCAGGCAGTGAAGAAAGCCAATGGAATGTTGGCCTTCATAACAAGAGGAGTTGAGTATAGGAGCAAAGAAGTCCTTCTACAGTTGTACCGGGCCCTGGTGAGACCGCACCTGGAGTACTGTGTGCAGTTTTGGTCTCCAAATTTGAGGAAGGATATTCTTGCTATTGAGGGCGTGCAGCGTAGGTTCACTAGGTTAATTCCCGGAATGGCGGGACTGTCGTATGTTGAAAGGCTGGAGCAATTAGGCTTGTATACACTGGAATTTAGAAGGATGATAGGGGATCTTATTGAAACATATAAGATAATTAGGGGATTGGACACATTAGAGGCAGGAAACATGTTCCCAATGTTGGGGGAGTCCAGAACAAGGGGCCACAGTTTAAGAATAAGGGGTAGGCCATTTAGAACGGAGATGAGGAAGAACTTTTTCAGTCAGAGAGTGGTGAAGGTGCGGAATTCTCTGCCTCAGAAGGCAGTGGAGGCCAGTTCGTTAGATGCTTTCAAGAGAGAGCTGGATAGAGCTCTTAAGGATAGCAGAGTGAGGGGGTATGGGGAGAAGGCAGGAACGGGGTACTGATTGAGAGTGATCAGCCATAATCGCATTGAATGGGCGGCACGGTAGCGCAGCAGTAGAGTTGCTGCTTTACAGCGAATGCAGCGCCGGAGACTCAGGTTCGATCCTGACTACGGGTGCTGCACTGTAAGGAGTTTATACGTTCTCCCCGTGACCTGCGTGGGTTTTCTCCGAGATCTTCGGTTTCCTCCCACACTCCAAAGACGTACAGGTATGTAGGTTAATTGGCTGGGTAAATGTAAAAATTGACCCTAGTGGGTGTAGGATAGTGTTAATGTACGGGGCTCGCTGGGCGGCGCGGACTTGGTGGGCCGAAAAGGCCTGTTTCCGCGCTGTATATATATGATATGATATATGATATGAATGGCGGTGCTGGCTCGAAGGGCTGAATGGCCTACTCCTGCACCTATTGTCTATTGTCAATTGTCTAATATGGATGTTCAGTCACTAAACCTCTCTCCCCCACCAGGAAGGTCTTAAAGCCCTCTGCTTCTTCGTCAACCACAGAACCACTCAATTTCCATCACCAACATTCTTCTCGGCCTAGCAGAGCCAAAGTGCTAAGGGTTTAGATGGAAGCCCTTTCTCTGTGTTCAGCAAATGTCCTCCAGTTGACATATAAGGACCCCCCATTGGGATAGATCAAAGTTTGACTCACTCTTGGAAAATGGGACAGGGGAAGTGACTGAGATGTGATTTGGGGAGCGCTTTAAGACCAGTGACCATAGTTATATTAGTTTTTACATGGTTATGGAAACGGGCAGAACTGGTCCTCACGTTAAAGTTAGAATTGAGCCAAGGCGAACTTCAATGGTTTTGGCAGTAGCCTGCAAACTGTTATTGGAGTGAGTTGTTACACAGATAGTGGTAGGTGCCTGGCATGTGTTGCCAGGGTTGGTGTTGGAGACAGATGCTCTAGCAGCTGCGGCTTACCTGCAGTACGTCTGTCTTTGTGTTTTTATGTTGTTTTTTTGTCTTGATTGTAGTGTAAATGTGATGTAGTTTTTTGGGGTTGTGTACTATGCGGGGGGGGGGGGGAGGGGGGTGGCTGGAACTGTAAATGTAAAATTGTCTCTTCCCAACGGAGACGCGACCTTTTGTTTCTGGGCCGTGTCTACGTTCACGCTACGGCCTACCATCGGCCATGCACCTGGAGCTGGCGGCCTCCACCTGGGACTTGCCTGTGGAAGCTCCGGCCGCGGGGATGTCGGAAGCTCGCAGCCCCTGCCCTGGGTGGGGGCCGACATCGGGAGCTCCGACAGCCGCAGCGTCTTTGCCCGCCCCGGATCGCAGTGCTTGAGTCGGCCCGTCGCGGACCATCCACTGTCTAGCGCGGCCTGGAACGTGGCAACTACAACAGCCTGACCATGGGAGAAGACGGCAGGAGAAGAGAAAAAAACATTCTGTCCTTCCATCACAGTGAGGAGGGGACTGGAGGAGACTCACTGTGATGGATGTTTCTTTTTGTTTGATTGTGTGTGTTATTGCTTATTTTTATTGCTCTTATTGTTGGACTGTGGGTAATCTTTCATTTCACTGCACATTTATGAGTATGTGACAAATAAACTTGACTTGATGCTTAAGAGGTTTTTAGATCGATACATGGATGGGAGAATGAAGTGATATGGATCACGTGTAGGCAGACGAGATTAGCTTGTTTGGTATTATGTATGGCGTGTGTGTTGTGTGCTGTTGGGCCCATTCATGCACTACGTTGCTGTACTTCTGTTGAATGTTTGTGACAAAGGAATGTCTGGCAAGTGGACGATCTTTCTGAGTGCAACTGTGAGAGTTTAAGACTTCCATGTTCCTTTTAGAGTGAACGGCAAGGCTGGCAGTACTGGGAAACCCTGGACGGCAAGAGGTACAGATTATTTAATGGTGAAAAAGGAAAGAGGGTATAGGGCACCTCAAGTGCTATGCAGACATTTATGTGAAGAGCCGTAGATCTCCTATGAGAGGGCCTCGTTGAATATTTTGGCTGCTTTACCGTGGAGAAAGATATGAAGACCAGGGAATTCACAAAGGTTAACAGTGATGTTTTGGCGTTAGTCCGCATTGCATTAGAGATGCTGGTTGTCATGTATGAAGGTAAATAGATCTCCAGTGTCTGATCTGGTATAGTCAAAGCACAGAGGGAAGCCGGAGAAGAAAGCCAGCTGAGAGATAGGCATCGTTGTTAGCCAGAGTGAGGTGCCGTAAGATGGTGGATGGCTGATGCTCCTTTATTTAAGTCGGGGGACAAAGGAAAACCTGGGAACTATGATCGAGAAAGCTAACTAATCTGTGGTAGGCAAGTTACTGAGGAGATTCTTAGGGTTAAGAAAATTCAAGCATTTGAAAAGACAGGGATTGAATAGTAACAGCAAGCACAGCTATAGTGTGCAGGAGATCATGTTCCACAAACTTGATTTAGTTTCTGAAGCTGTAAATAGGATAATAATGGTTGGGTAATGTACATTATCTATATGGGCTTCAGCAAGGCATTCAATAAGATGCTGTGTGGAAGATTATTCTGCAAGGTTTGATGGTATGGGTTGGAGGGAATGGATACTATTGAGATATTTAATGGACTTAATATAAGGTAGCAGAGGGTGATGGTGGAAGAATGGTTTTCGGACTGGTGGCCCATGACTATTATATTTCAGGGGTCCGTATTGGGTCCACGTTGGCTGGCAATGTATTAGACATAGTCAGTAAGTTTGCAGATTACAATAAAATAGGTTACATTGTGGACAGCCAAAAGTTTGCCAAGAATTGTACCGGGATCTTGATCAACTGGGTAAGTTTAGCCGAGGAATGACAAATCGAATCCAGACAAATACAAGTTGATGCAATTTGGGTCAAGTCAAACCAGGATAGGATTTTCCGAATGAATGTTAGGAACTAGGGAGTGTTGTAGTTTAGTTTAGAGATACTTTGGCCCACCAGGTCCGCGCCGACCAGCGACCCCGCACACTAACTCTATCCTACACACATGAGTTACAATTTCCATATGTGCCGATCTAAAAGCTTCTTGAACTCCACTATCGTATCTACTTGCACCATCTCCCCTGTCAATACGTTCCAGGCCCCGTCACTCTCTGTGTAAAAAAACTTGCCTCAAACATCTCCTTTGTACTTTCCCCCTCTCACTTTATACCTACGCTCTCTAGTGTTAGACACTTCCATCTTGGGAAAAGGTTCTCAATGTCTAACCTACCGATGCCTCTCATAACTATATATACTTCTATCAAATCTTCCCGCAACCTCAGGCATTCCAGAAACAAACAATCTAAGTTTATCCAACCTCTCCTAGTAGTGAAACACTTTAATCCAGGCAGCATTCTAGTAAACTTCCTCTGCACCCTTGTCAAAGTTCCCACATCCTCCCCATAACGGGGAGACTTCCACTGCATACAATACTCCAAATGAGGCTTAACCAAAGTCCTATACAGCAGCATCTTACCCTTCCACTCAATGCCCCTGGCAATAAAGGCAAGCATATCATACGCCATCTTTACTACCCCATCTACTTTTTCTGTCACATTCATCGAGCTATGAACTTGAACTCCACGATCCCTCTGCACATCAATGTTGTTAAGGGACTTACCATGATTGCATCCTCTCCCCTTACATTCAACATCCCATAGGATGGTGGTGGGTGTGTGGGTGATTCTCAGGTATTTCAGGCACAAAGGATGTTCCACTGTTATTAATCCTCCCTCAGTGAATCAGCTCCCAGTCAGGGAGAACCAAAAGGCAGGACACACACAAGAATTAACAGGATTATGTTCCATCGCCATCGCTCTGACAATCTTACCAACTAATCACCATCACCTTGTACCCAAGACAACCCTCCTCAGTGGCAGCACCACCACCAGGTTATGTATCATCTGCAGTTTATTTCCAGTGGTCTCCTTGATCAGCAAAGATTTACACAGGATTTACTTTGTGTCTTTATTGTATTACTTTTAATAATATTAGTAAATTAAAGTTGCATTACAGCTAACGGAAACATAGAAATATATTATTCTTGAACAGTTTGTACTGTCAGATGCATCAGAAATATTGAGACATTACAGGAATAGGTCATTGAATGTATTCATGTTTAATTCTGTCACGTCACTGAGAAATAATCAACTGTGTAATTTTCAGAATGAAATAGGAACTTTATCAATAAAACACAGAAATCATGATGGAACAATTAGATGACAGTTAATACAGATATCTCTGACACCATCAGCTTGGATTCCTACCAAACCACCACAACCCAACACTGCCCATCAGCCCACCCTACACACCCACCACCCCGATCCACACACATCGTCCACACGCCCAGCCCATTCACCACACATCACCCCATACGCCCATCCCACCCCAACCAATACACATCGCTGACATGCCCACTCCACCCCAACCCACACACATCACCCACATGCCCAGCCCATTCACTACACCCCACCCCACACGCCCATCCCACCTTACCCCAACCACACACCCACCCCACCCTACAAAAGTATCCCACCCCTCTCCACCTGCCCGCTCCACCATACTCTCAATCACACGCCTCCCCACCCCACCCTTCCCCAACTGACCACCCCACCCCACACGTCTACCCTACCCCATCCCACACACCCACCACCTCCCCGCCCATCATCCTGTGATGTGTTGGATGATCACAATCCAGAACCTTCCGGCTCAGTTCCTTCCCCTCTTCTGGCGTTTTCCAGTCTGTGAGCCCTTGGGCTTGACTTGTTCACAGGGCAGCTGCTTCCTCAGCACCTCACGTAACTGTAGACCAGAGCAGTGGATGGAGAGGGTCAGACCGCACTGTGTGGGATCATGGCCCAGAGCTGGAGAGCACAGATCCCATCACTACAGAACCTGTCTACAAACACCAGAGATTCCCTCCCCTTAACCAACTCCATCCCCAAACACCAGACCAATCTGTCACTAAACACCAGGAGATTCCCTCCCCTTAACACCACCAACTCCATCCCCGAAAACCAGCAGAACACGTCACCAAACACCAGGAAAATCCATGTTCTCAGCACAAACTCCATCCCCGAACACCAGGCGAACACATTCCTTCCAAATCACCTCTCTCATAAACGTTGTTAAGTTCCTGCCTCCCCCTGCCCCAACCACAGGAATGGAAGTAACATCCCCTCCCCCCAACCACTGGAAACGCCTTCCTCACACGCGATGGAAATCTCCCTGTCCACACAACAGGGGAACCCACTGCCCAAGGGAATCTCCATAATCCCCATCCCCACACACACACACACACCCATACCAAAGCGTGCAAAGCCACCCACCCACCAACCCACCCACCCACCCACCCAGTTACACATACCATCTCCCCCTCACACCTCTCCACTGTGTAGATACACCTACTTCCTCCCCCTCACTCCTCTCCATTGTGTGGAATCACTTCCCATCTTCCCCTCACACCTCTCCTCCATCATGTGGATAAACCTACCCCAAACCTGAAACCAAAGAATTCTCCCCCCCCACCCCCCCATCACACCGGCGATGGCCCTTCCCCCTCCGACCGGGTCATTTCCGTAAAAGGGACGGGGACACTGACTGGATACAGGGGGAGGTTGACAGGGGTCGGGGGGAGTTTGACTGGGGTCGGGGGGGGGAGGTTGACTGGGGTCGGGGGGGGGGGAGGTTGACTGGGTCGGGGGGGAGATTGACTGGGGTCGGGGGGGGGAGGTTGACAGGGGTCGGGGGGGAGGTTGACTGGGGTCGGGGGGGAGGTTGACTGGGGTCAGGGGGAGTTTGACTGGGGTCAGGGGGAGTTTGACTGGGGTCGGGGGGAGGTTGACTGGGGTCGGGGGGGGGAGGTTGACTGGGGTCGGGGGGGGAGGTTGACAGGGGTCGGGGGGGGGAGTTGACATGGGAGTGACTGTCCGGGTATGGGGGGGGAGGGGGGACTGTCCAGGGACGGGGCAGAGACTGACTGTGAACGGGGTAGACTGACTGGGGACGGGGTAGAGAAGGAATGTGGACGGGGCAGAGACTGACCGTGGATGGGGAGACTGACGGGACGTGGACCATGACTATGGACGGGCAGACTGACTGTGGATGGGGAGAGTGACTGTGGACGGGGTAGACTGACTGTGGATGGGGAGAGTGACTGTGGACGGGGTAGACTGACTGTGGATGGGGAGAGTGACTGTGGACGGGGTAGACTGACTGTGGACGGGGTAGACTGACTGGGGACAGGGGGGGGAGGCTGACTGGGGACGGGGTAGAGACTAACTGGGGACGGGGAGGCTGATTGGGGATGAGGGGTAGACTGACTGGGGACGGGGTAGACTGACTGGGGACGGGGAGGCTGACCGTGGATGGGGAGACTGACTGGGAACGTGGACAGTGACTGTGGATGGGGAGAGTGACTGTGGACCGGACAGACTGGCTGGGTGACCGTTGCCCGGTGGGCGGTCACTGCTCCATGAGGAGGGAGGATGAGGGTCACCGTGAGCACAGTTTCTGGGCCTGGGGGTAACGACGGGTCAACTCTCACCTGCTGGAGATGGGCCTCTCTGTCCTCGGTCGATCCCAGGTCCTGGTCCCCCACGAACAGCACTTGTGCTTCGCTGATCAACCTCTCGCACTCCTCCTCCGTCAGCAGCCAGGGGGCTGGAAGTGGGAGAGAGCGTCCATCACTCGGCTGTGTGAGCAAACACGGCCCACGGGACCCAGTCAGTGGCAGAGCGATGGTAGTGGTGGTGGAGACAAGGGCAGGAACCCGGACCAACCCAAGGGCAGCGGTTCTCAGTCGGAGCAGACACGGCCCACGGTACTGACTGGGCACCGACTCAGACTGACGACCACACGGGGTGGCACTGGGCACTGACTGACGACCACACTGGGTGACACTGGGCACTGACTGACGACCACACGTGGAGACACTGGGCACTGGGCTCTGACTGACGACCACACGGTGTGACACTGGGCACTGACTGACGACCACACGGGGTGACACTGGACACTGACTCTGACTGACGACCACACGGGGAGACACTGGGCACTGTCTCTGACTGACGACCACACTGGGTGACACTGGGCACTGACTGACGACCACACGGGGTGACACTGGGCACTGGGCTCTGACTGACGACCACACCACACACAAGACCTGATACCTGAACACGTCTCTCCCTCTGGGGTAGCGGACGGTGTCGCGCTGGGCTCTCCGGTTGTTGACTCTTTGTGTTCCTCACCTCCGGCATTCTGGGGCCCTGGAACAAGTGACGAGACGGGAGAGTGAGAGTGGAATCACCAAAATACATCGCCTGCATGTGATAGGAAATTGGGGAATGGCGGACTTCAAGCTCCAGAGAAACCTCGACCGCTCGCTGACCCAAACAACACTGTCCCCTCCAGCGACTCTCCCTCCTTAACCTCTGACTCTCCCGCAGTCCGTGTGTGGACTAGCCTCAGGACTGACCACAGGGAGCGGCGTTCCCATCAGTGATCCCAGCGCTGATTCCTGAACCTACAGACCCTGCTGGGGTGTTGGTCAAACCGGCACCAGGGTCTCCATTCGTAGCTCCCTTGGGTTCCCGCGTGGTGTCCAACTCCGGATCAGGCAGATTGTGGAGCGCAGGGAAATGGGAAAAGGCTGGAGAGACGGGAGGTGTCTCCAGGACCAGAAACATCACCAATGTCTAAAGGAGGAAAGTCCAACCTCAAACAAACAGAAGACCATAAGACATTGGAGCAGAATGAGGCCATTTGGCCCATCGGGCTTGATCCACCATCATGGCATCTCCCCTCTCATCGCCATCCCCCTGCATTCTCCCTGGAACCTTTAATATCTTTATTAATCAAGAGCCTATCAATCTCTGCTTTAAAAATACCCAATGACAGCCTCCACCATCATCTGTGACAATGAATTCTACAGATTCACCATCCTCTGGCTAAAGAAATTCTTCCTCAATCCATCTTAGAGATACATCCTTGTATTCTCAGGATGTGCCATCTGCTCCTTGACTCTCCCTCCATTGGAAACATCTTCTCCGCATCCACACTGTCTGGGCCTTTCATTATTCAGTGGGATTCAATGAGATCCACCCCCGCTTGACCTTCTAATCTCCAGTGACCACAGGCCCTGCCCGTCAAACACTCCTCATCCCCATTCACCCACCGGATCATTGATATAAATATCTGGACCCTCCCCAATGTCAGCAGATACTTCCACAGATATGAGGCCAAAAAGATCTCGTAATATTCTGCTGGTCTAACCAGCACCTTATAAAGCCTCAGCATTACATCATTTGTTTTATCTTCTAGTCTGAAAAATAATGCTAACCTTGCATTTGTGTTCCTTACTCGTGAATGAACCTGCAAGTTAATCTTTCGGGAATCCTGCACCAGCATTCCCAACACCCAATTCAGATTTATTGATCCTCTCACAATTTAGAAAATAGTCTAAATGTTTATTCCTTCTACCAAAGTGCAAGACTGTACATTTTGCTGTGCTGTATTCCATCTGACACTTCTTTCCCCAATCTGCCAACTTGCCCAAGTCCTTCTGCAAAGTCCCTGCATCCTCAATACTACCTGCCCCGACACCTATCTTCATATTATCCGCAAACTTGGCCAGAATGCATCAATTCCATCACACCAATCTTTAACATACAACATGGAAAGTAGTGGACTCAACACTGGCCCCTGTGGAACACCACACGTCACCGGCAGCCAACCAGAAAAGGCATCCTTTATTCACACTCTTTGCCTTCTGACAATCTGCCAACCGTTATTCCATGTTAGTACCTTGCCTCTAATACCACAGGCTCTTGTCTAGTTGAGCATCCTCACTTGCAGCACCTGATCAGAGACCTTCTGAAAATCTAAGTTAACAACATCCTCTGACTGGCCTTTATCTGTCCTGTTTGTTGATGCCTCAAAGAATTCCAACAGATTTGTCGGGCAAGATCACCCCTGAACAAAACGATGTTGACTTTGGTCTATTTTATGACATGCGGCCGAGTGCCCTGAAAGCTTATCCTTAATAATAATGGACTCTAAAACCTTAGAGATCACTGAAGTCAGACTAAAATTTCCTTTCTATTGCCTCGATCCCTTCTTAAACGGGGGTTCCTAAAAGCTTTCCAAACCTCTTGCTCCCCGCCAATCTTTGCCATATTGTATGCCTTCACATTTGCTTTGATGCTGTCTTTGAGGAGCGGTGTGTGGAGAAAACATCATCTATCCCCTTTCACTGCCTTTCCCATTCAAATCTCCATCAACCACCTCACTCTCCTCAGTCCGAGTCACGATGAACTTTGGGGACTGACCAAGGGGAACACCATTTCCTTCAATGATTCCTGTCACTGAAAGGTGGGCTGGGGTGTCCGGCAGTAGAACTGTGCACGTCCAAAATCCCCCACTCTCCTAGTCCACCTCCATCTACACACCCTCTCGTCAGGCCACTCCTTCCCCATCTCTGGGACATTCCAATTCTCCTTTCACTCCCCCACCCAGGGAACACTGACTGTGGACAGTGTGGGACACAGGTGTTAGTGGGAGATATCCGGGTGTATCTCAGTCCCCAGGGAACACTGACTGTGGACAGTGAGGGACACTGGTGTTAGTGGGAGATATCCGGGTGTATCTCAGTCCCCAGGGAACACTGACTGTGGACAGTGTGGGACACAGGTGTTAGTGGGAGATATCCGGGTGTATCTCAGTCCCCAGGGAACACTGACTGTGGACAGTGAGGGACACTGGTGTTAGTGGGAGATATCCGGGTGTATCTCAGTCCCCAGGGAACACTGACTGTGGACAGTGAGGGACACTGGTGTTATGGGAGATATCCGGGTGTATCTCAGTCCCCAGGGAACACTGACTGTGGACAGTGAGGGACACTGGTGTTAGTGGGAGATATCCGGGTGTATCTCAGTCCCCAGGGAACACTGACTATGGACAGTGAGGGACACTGTGGGTCAGTGGGGGAATATCTGGATTTATCTCTGTCCTCAGGGAACACTGACAATTATTCGTCTCAGCCAAGTTATTTTACTCATAATGACTAGCTGAGGCCTAAGCACTGACCCCTCTTGTCCCCGAGTCATCACAGCGCCTTACAAATGTCTTCTGTAATCCAACTACACACCATCTCACAACATTGTTGCATCACAGCTTGGTTTGGGAGCAGCTCTGCCCAAGACAGCAAGATATTGCAGAGTTGTGGATGTTGCCAAGTCTGTTACACAGACCTGATTCCACACCATTGGCTCCATCTGCACTTCACACTGCCTCGGGAAAACAGCCAACATAATCAAGGACCTTTCCCACCCCGACTATTGCTGCCTTACAGTGCCAGAGCCCTGGCTTCCATCCTGACTGCAGGTGCTGTCTGCATGGAGTTGGTAAGTTCTCCCAGTGAGCCAGTGTGCTTTCCCCAGCTGCTACGGTTTCCTCCCACTTTCCAAATACATAGGTTTGTTGGTTAATTTGGCTTCAGCAAACATTGTAAATTGTCCCTAGTGTGTTGGATAGTGCTAGTGTTTACTGGTCACTGTGGGCTCGGAGAGCCGAAGGGCTTGTTTCCACACTGTATATCTATAGTAAACCCCATGTGGAGACATAAAGAACTGCAGATGCTGGTTCACAAAAAAAGGCACAAAGTGTTGGAGTAACTTAGCGGGTGAGGCAGTATTTCTGGAGTGGTTCCCTCAACCAACCTCAATCCAAGGGGAATTGTTGTAACTGCAGAACAAACTACTGTCCTCTCCAAAAGCTGGCCGCAAGGACAGGCAATAACGTATGAGGGGGCTTGGTACCTGAGGACGTGTCTCCCACTGGAACGGAAGATGGTTCCTGGGTAGATTCTCCAGTTGATGATCCCTGGGTCTGTTCCACTGTGGAGATCTTGGGATCTGGAATGAAGGAACAGAGAGACGGTAGTGCGGCAACACCGCAACATGGCATCAAACTTTGAGATGTGTACAGCAATTCAAGGCGTGCCAATGTGGAGATATCAGCATCATCTGATATCCCGTCACCCACTCTCCATCAAAAACATTCTTCACTCCACGTGCCCCTTCCCACTCCCCTTTAGTCAGGGTGAACTTCAGGGATTGACCATAGAGCACAGAAACAGGTCCATCGGCCCACCTCGTTCATGCCGACTTATCTGTTAGTCCCATTTGTCCACATGTTGCCCATATTCCAGTAAAACGTTATTATCCATGCACATGTCCAAGTGACTTTTACATCTTGTTATTGTATCTGCCTCAACTATCTTCTCCGGCAGTTTGTTCCTATAGGCCCATCATGCTCCTATTAAATCTTTCCACTCTTATCTTAAATTTATGTCCTGTGGTTCTTGCTTCCCCAACTCTGGATAAAAGGTGCTGTGCATTCACCCTACCAATTCCCGTCATAACCTAAAGCCTTCTTTACCCCCTATCTACTCGTGACTCCACTTTCAGGGAACTCTGTATCATTCACTCTGTCGGTCCTGTCCAGTTTGTCTTCCCAAAATGCAACCATGTAACGACCAAGGGGAAGAACCTTCCCTTTTATGAGACAGGAAATGAGCCTCTCCTGGTGTTTCAGTGAGAGAGCATTTTGGCAACAAAGATTACAGCTCCATAGTTTTAAGAGAGTTGTGAATAGGTCTGTCTGGACCTTGGGGGAAGTATTAAATTGGTACAGGGTCCATTACAGCATTATTAGGCAGGAACTAGGGAGACTGAAATGGGGGCCGCTGTTGTTATGCAAGTCCAAATCTGACGTGGGAGTTTCGCTGGGAAATGTCCATGTTCTCCGGAGATGCTGCTTGACCTGCTGAGTTAGTCCAGCACTTTGTGTCTTTTGTAACTGTGTGGAGATGATAAAATTGGTGAAGGAGCGGATGGTGAGGAAGGTTGTCAAAGTATTCAGCGGGATGTAGATTTGTGGGATGTAGATGTAGAAATGGGCAGAGAAACTGCAGATGGAATTTAATCCAAGTGAGTGTGAGGTGTTGCCCTTTGGAAGGACATATTTCAGGAGAAATTATGGAGTAAATAGCGAGACCCTTGAGACCATTGATGTGCAGAGGGGGTTTGGGGTCCAAGTCCATAACAACCTGAAAGTGGCAATGATAAAAAGGCATATGGTATGCATGCCTTCATCGGTCAGGGCATTGAGTATCAGAGGTAGTGGCTATCAAGGAGTCTTTTGTTTAGGCAAGTGGACATGCAATGAATGGAGGGATATGGATTACGTGCAGGCAGGGGAGATATGTTTAACAGCACGGATATTGTGGGACAATGGGCCTGTTCCTGTGCTTCATGCTCCCCACCACTGATACCTGAGCTTGCAGACCCTGCTGGGTCACTGGTCAATCCTTGACTTGAGTCTCCACTCGTTGCTCCCTGGGGTTCCTGAGTTGTGCCCGACGGTGGATCTGGAAGAAGAGAATGGAGGCGGGAGAGGGAGGGTGAGAGATTAAAACAGAATGATCATCTCATCAGATGGGAAGTCGGCTGTAGACAAAGAGTCCGTGCAAACACCAAAAAATACCAACTCTCACAGGTCACACGTCTCACCTTCAACATTGCATCCTCCTCGAACACGAGCTACGCCTCACTCCCTTGTGAAGCCAGGCTTTTACAGAGTGCTCCCACACTCTCGCTCCGACTCTCTCTCTCTCTCCCACTCTCCCTCTCCTTCACTCTCCCTCTCACACTCTCTCTCACACTCTCTCTCTCACTCTCTCTCTCACTCTCTCTCTCTCTCTCTCTCTCTCTCTCTCTCTCTCTCTCTCTCTCCCTCACTCTCTCTCTCCCTCAATACCTCTCTCTCTCTCTCCCACTCTCTCTCGCTCCCTCACTCTCTCTCTCTCCCTCACTCTCTCTCTCTCCCCGACTCTCTCTCTCTGACTCTCTCTCTGTGATTTTCTCTCTCTCACTGTGGGTCAGTCTGTCTTCAAAATACATTCTCGTCAAGCTCTCCACTTACTTTCCACTTCATCCTCAATCTCATGTTCATAAATTTATGTCAGAGGAACAGAATGAGGCAATTCGGCCCATCGACCACTCCGCCATTTACTCATGGCTGATACTGTATATCGTTCCCTGTCAACCTTATTCTCTTTCTCCTCGAAACCTTTGACGAACTTCGTAATCAAAAACTGTCAATCTCCACTTTAAAAATACCATCGTCTTGGAGATACCAATGTCCACAGCCTTCTGTGGCAATGAATTCAACAGATTCACCACCATCTGGCTAGATAAATCCTCCTCCTCAGCTCGTATCTAAAGGTATGTCTCTTTATTCTGAGGTTGTGCCCATTGGCCCTATACTCTTTCAATACTGGAAACATCCTCTCCACATCCACTCTATCTAGGCCTCTCATTATAGGGTAAGTTTTGATGTGATCTCCCCCTCATCTTTCTAAACTCCAGCGAGTACAGGCCCGATCTCCAATCACACATTCCCTCCTTACCGCCCGTTTATTTCTTCTACACTTACTCGTTTCACACATTTCTACTTGCCCTTTCTCCTCCTCTCTCCACACCCCTCCGCCCCTCACTCTCCATCTCTACCCTCTCCGCAATGCTCCAACTCCACTCTCCCTGGGGTATTCTCCCCCCCCCCCCACTCCAGTCCCCCTCCTCCCCCACCCCACACTCTCTGCTCCTCCACTCCAGACCCTCTCTTCTCAAGTTACCCTCCCCAACTTGTCCCCCACTGCTCCAATGATCCCTCCATCGATACCTGAGCTTGTATCTGGTTCTGGGACGGTGGACAAATCCTCCCGGGGTTCGGGTGTTGTTTCTTGGGGTTCCTCAGTTGTTACGGAGGCTGGATCTGTAATAAAGTGTGGACAGGCAGTGCGTGTAGTGGGGAAATAATCCAGCAGCTCTGTGGGATGGAAGGAGACCAAAGTGCGTGGCCAACACCAGTCTCTGGTGACCCCAACGATTATCCATCCCTCTCCTACAACCCCTCTCCCTCCACTCCTTCATTCCATCCATTACTCAAAGCAATCTGTTCATCATTAGCCCTCTGATTTCTTGGCCCTTCCCCTTGCCTTCTCACCCCTCTCCCCCCCCCCCCCCCCCATAGCCGTCTCTCCACCTTTCCCCCCTTGCCCACCAACCTCTCTCCCCATTCGCTCCCTTCTCTTTTCCCCCTCTTCCCTTCGTACCCGGGGAGGGGAGGTGTGGTGAGGGGAACAACTGGTCCCGGGTGGGAGGTTGGGTGGGGGGGGGGGGGTGTTCCCCCAGCGGAGTGGGTAAGGTAGGACTCGATCATGGTTGGAGGTGGGGGAGAGAAGCAACAGATCACATCCCCTTGATAACATATGATTAGTGTTTGTCGGCACTGGGCCTGCACTCGCTGGAGTTTAGAAGGATGACAGGGGACCTCATTGAAACAGGAGGGAGTGGTGTAGATGCGACATGTTGGTTGGAGCGGGCAAGTTGACACTGTTTCCACGCTGTATGAAACTGTGATTCCTGTCGCTCCAACGGATTACAGACCCATGTCTTTGCAGAGTCCCTCCTGCCACCTCCCCCATGCACATCCCCTCTTGCTTCTCACTCCAGACCCTCCGATCTTGAGTCACCTTCCCCACTGTTCCACAATGCCTCCATCGATACTGGCGCGGTGCTAGCTCGAAGGGCCGAATGGCCTCCTCCTGCACCTATTATCTATGATACCTGAGCTTGTATCTGGTTCTGGGATGGTGGACACATCTTCCCGGTGTTCTGGTGTTGTTTCCGTGTTTTTCTCATTTGGTCCGGAGGCTGGATCTGTAAAACAGTGTGGACAGACAGTGGATGCAGTGGGGGAAATAATCCAGTAACTCTGCAGGATGGAAGGAGGCCGAGGTGTACGGCTGACACCAGTCTCTGGTGATCAGAATGATTGTCCAGGCCTCTCCTGCATCACTGCTCTGCTCCCCTCCACTCCATCATTCCATTCGTTACTCATTGCTCCCTGCCCATCTCTCTACCCTCATTTCATTGCACCCTCCTCCTCTCTTTCGCCTCCACCCCATCATTCTCCTTCCCCCTCTCCAGCGAGCCCGCACTCTCCCACACAACCACTCCCCCAGAAATGTTTGAGAGTTTCAAGTTCCTAACTGAACATATTACCAACAATTTGTTGTGGACCAACAACACGGAAGCAAAGGCCAAAGTAGCACAATGCCTCTATTTCCTCAGGGACTGAGGAGATTTGGCATCTCCAATGTCTCTTACACTCTTCTACAGATGTACCACAGGTAGAATACTGTGGGGGTGCAGCACGTCTTGATTTGCAAACAGCTCTGCCCAAGAGCACAATAAATTGCAGAAAGTTGTGGATGTAGCCCAGTCAGTCACACAGACCAGATTTCCCACCATTGACTCCACCTACACCACGCTACCCGAGGAAAATAGCCAAAATAATCCACGGCCTTTCCCACCCTGGTCATTCCTTCTTCTCCCCACTCCCGTCAGGCAAGAAGTTACAGAAGTCTGAAAGTGCGCACCACCAAACGCAGAAGCAGCTTATTCCCCTCTGTCATCAGGTTTCTGCATGGTCCGTCCATTTTCTCGAGCACAGTCCGATTCTCCAACCTCCCTCACTGCAGACACGTGACGTTTCTTTGGAACTGTTGTGGTACAATGCTGAGAACTATATTCTGCTCTTTGGTACATTTCTCTTCGCTCAACCTTCTTTACTGATGTATGGTTTGATTGTCTGCATGTTTGTTATCTGATTTGAATGGATTGCAAGTACACAAAAGCTTTTCACTGTACCTCACCACATGTGACAATAAACCTAAACTTCCACAACTTATTGCCCCTCCACTGATCTTACAATTTTCATTCTTTGCACCCTTTTAGACAATAGACAATAGACAATAGGTGCAGGAGGAGGCCATTCGGCCATTCGAGCCTGCAAGCACCACCATTCAATGTGATCATGGCTGACCATTCTCAATCAGTACCCCGTTCCTGCTTTCTCCCCATACCCCCTGACTCCGCTATCCTTAAGAGCTCTAACTAGCTCTCTCTTGAATGTATTCAGAGAATTGGCCTCCGCTGCCCTCTGAGGCAGAGAATTCCACAGATTCACAACTCTCTGACTAAAAAAGTTTTTCCTCATCTCTGTTCTAAATGGCCTACCCCTTATTCTTAAACTGTGGCCCCTGGTTCTGCACTCCCCCAACATTGGGAACATGTTTCCTGCCTCTAACATGTCCAACCCCTAAAAAATCTTATAGGTTTCGATAAGATCCCCTCTCATCCTTCTAAATTCCATACAAACCTAGTCAGTCCAGTCTTTCAACATATGACAGTCCAGCCATTCCGGGAATTAACCTAGTAAACCTACGCTGCACGCCCTCAATAACAAGAATATCCTTCCTCAAATTTGGAGACCAAAACTGCACACAGTACTCCAGGTGCGGTCTCACTAGGGCCCTGTACAACTGCAAAAGGACCTCTTTGCTCCTATACTCAACTCCTCTTGTTATGAAGGCCAACATTCCATTGGCTTTCTTCACTGCCTGCTGTACATGCATGCTTCCTTTCAGTGACTGATGCACTAAGACACCCAGATCACGTTGTACGTCCCCTTTTCCTAACTTGACACCATTCAAATAATAATCTGCCTTCCTATTCTTACCACCACAGTGAATAACCTCACACTTATCCACATTAAACTGCATCTGCCATGCATCCGCCCACTCACACAACCTGTCCAAGTCACCCTGCAACCTCATAGCATCTTCCTCACAGTTCACACTGCCACCTAGCTTTGTATCATCTTCAAATTTGCTAATGGTACTTTTAATCCCATCATCCAAGTCATTGATGTATATTGTAAATAGCTGCGGTCCCAACACCGAGCCTTGCGGTACCCCACTAGTCACTGCCTGCCATTCTGAAAGGGACCCATTTATCCCCACTCTTTGCTTTCTGTCTGTCAACCAACTTTCTATCCATGTCCTTTGTGCCCATAACACCCCAGCTGTTGCTCTACCCTGGTCTGACCCTCAGTGAAAACTTACCTCTACTCACAACCCCAAGTCATAACCCTTCGTTGAAGCTTGCAACCCACCCCACTAACCACTCAAACTCCCTTGCCCATTAAATTCATTTGGAGACACAATGAACTGCAGGTGCTGCTTTACCAAGAAAGGCACAAAGTGCTGGAGTAGCTCAGCAGGTAGGCAGCATGTCTGGAGTGGTTCCCTGAGCCATCCTCAATCCAAGGGTGAAATCTGAAGAAGGGTATCTAGCTGAAACGTCACCTCTTCCTTCTTTTCAGGAGATGCTGCCTGACCTGCTGAGTTACTCCAGCATTTAGTGTCTATTAATCCAATTGAGATTATTGTCCACTGCTGAAGAAACTACCGCCCTCTCCAAAAGCTGTCTACATGTTCAATGAGGACAAGCGATAACGTGTGAGGGGGCTTGGTACCTGAGGATGTGTCTCCCACTGGGACAGAAGACGGGTCCTGGGTGGATTCTCCAGTCAATGATCCTTGTGTCTGTTCCCCTGTGGACATCTGGGGATCTGGAATAAAGGAACAGAGAGAGTGTGGCAACACCATAGCAGGACATCAGACTGGGAAAAGTGGTTGGGAACTAAAGGAATGGCTCTGTGGAGAGAGCAATATCATCCAGTCTCCCTTCATCCGCTCTCCTTCCGAAACATCTGCCACTCCATTCTGAGTTCGGGTGAGTTTCAGCCACAGAACTGTAGATCATAGAGCACTCTGTAAACAGGCCCTACTGCCGAACTCATCCATCTCAACGCATCTCAACTCGTCTCATTTACCCAGATCAGTCTAAACCTTTGCTATCCACGTCTGTTTTCAAGTGGCTTTTAAATGTTGTTATTGTACCTGCCTCAAGTACCTTCTCTAGTAGCTCATTCCGTACACCCGCCACCCTCTGTCTGAAAAATGTACTCCTCATGTTCCTTTGAAATCTCTCCCCCTCAGCTATGGCCTCTGGTTCTTTATTTCCCGTTTCTGGCTGAAAGACTATGTGCATTGAACCTATCATTTCCCATCATGATTATATACATCTCAATAAGAACACCCATTAACTTCCTGCACTCTAAGGTATAAAGCCCTAGCTGGCCCAATCTAGTCTCTATAGCTCAGGCCTTTGAGTCCTGGCAACACCCTCCTAAATGTTCTCTGCACTCTTTCCAGTTTAGTGATGTCCTTCCTAGAAGGTTAAATAGAAGGGGAAAATATAGCATTAATGTTAATAATAGCACAGATTCCATGTAAGTAACAACCAGAAAGTGGCAACACAAGATGCAGTGATAAAGGAGGCATATGGTGTGCTTGTCTTCATCGCGTGGGGCATTGAGTATAAGAGTCATAGAAACATAGAAACATAGAAAATAGGTGCAGGAGTAGGCCATTCGGCCCTTCGAGCCTGGACGCACCGCCATTCAATATGATCATGGCTGATCATCCAGCTCAGTATCCCGTACCTGCCTTCTCTCCGTACCCCCTGATCCCTTTAGCAAAAAGGGCCACATCTAACTCCCTCTTAAATATAGCCAATGAACTGGCCTCAACTACCTTCTGTGGCAGAGAATTCCACAGACTCACCACTCTCTGTGTGAACAAATGTTTTCTCATCTCGGTCCTAAAAGACTTCCCCCTTATCCTTAAGCTGTGACCCCTGGTTCTGGACTCTCCCAACATCGGGCACAATCTTCCCGCATCTAGCCTCTCCAACCCCTTAAGAATTTTATATGTTTCTATAAGATCCCCCCTCAGTCTTCTAAATTCCAGCGAGTACAAGCCCAGTCTATCCAGTCTTTCCTCATATGAAAGTCCCGCCATCCCAGGGATCAATCTGGTGAACCTTCTCTGTACTCCCTCTAAGGCAAAACGTCTTTCCTCAGGTTAGGAGACCAAAACTGTACACAATACTCCAGGTGCGGTCTCACCAAGGCCCTGTACAACTGCAGCAGAACCTCCCTGCTCCTAAACTCAAATCCTCTTGCTATTAATGCCAACATAGTCAGGATGTTATGTTGCAGTTATGTGGGACTTTGGTTAGGCAGCATTTGGAGTATTCTTTGCCATTCTAGTAGCTCCATTACAGGAAAGATGCGGAGGCTTCCGAGAGAAATAGGCGGGCTTAACCAGAATGCTGCCTGGATTAGAGGGTGGACACTATGAGGAGAGGTTGGAGAAATCTGGCTGCCACTGGGTCGTTGAGGCTGAGTGCAGACCAGATGGAAGTATATAAAATCATGAGGCATAGATTGGGTAGGTGTTTAGAATGTTTCCGCAGGATGGAACTGTCAAAGACAAGAGAGCATGGTTTTAACATGGGAGGAGCGGTTTAAAGGAGATGTGTGAGGAAAGTCTTTTTACACAGAGAGTGGTGCTAGTCAGGTACGCACTGCCTGAGGTGCAGGTGGAGGCAGATATGACAGTGGCTTTTAAGAATTCTTTGGTTGGGCACATAATCTAACTTGACATTATGTTCGGCACGGAGATTGTTGTCCGATGGGCCTGTTCCGATGCTCTACTGTTCCTTACTCCCCACCACTGATACCTGAGCTTGCAGACCCTACTGGGTCACTGGTCAAACCCTGACCAGAGTCTCCGGTCATTACTCCCCACCACTGATACCTGAGCTTGCAGACCCTACTGGGTCACTGCTCAAACCCTGACCAGAGACTCCGGTCATTACTCCCTAATGTTCCTGAGTTGTGTCCATCAATGGATCTGGAAGAATCGCAATAAGGTAGGGTAGGGAGGGTGAGAGAGTAAAAATGTACTAAATAGCTGATCAGGAGGAAAATCAGCTGCAAAGACAAAGAGTCACCAGTCCGTGCTAATACCAACACACACCAAGTCCCACAGGAGGATGAGGGGTGATCTCATATAAGTGTATAAAATCCTGAGAGGAATAGATCGGGTCGATGCAGTCTCTTGCCCTTGAGTCTGTTGCCCAGAGTAGGTGAATTAAGGACAAAGGACATAGGTTTAAGGTGAAGGGGAACAGATTAATATGAATCTGAGGGGTAAGTTTTTCACATGAAGGGTGTTAGGGATATGGATCAATCTGCTAGAGGAGGTAGTTGAGGCAGGCACTATCCCAACATTTAAGTGAGACAAGTACATGGATGGGACAGGGTTAGTGGGATATGGGCAAACGCAAGCAGGTGATCCAAGTATAGCTGGGACATGTTGGCCGGTGTGGACACATTGGGCTGAAGGGCTTGTTTGCATGCTGCATCACTCTATGACTCTAGGTCACACATCTCCCCTTTAACATTAAACACTCCTCAAACACGGTCCACTCCGCACTTCCTTGTTCCTCCTCGACTCCTCGAGTCTGTCCCACCCCACACCACCTCCTCATCTCCCTCCCTACCACACTGACTCTGCCCCCACTGCTCGCTCTCTCCTCTCCTCTCCCCTAAACCCAAACTTTCACCTCCCCCCGCCCCGTGCTGTCTCTTGACAGTGAGTTTTAAGAATCTTTTGGTTACGCACACAGTTTAATTTGGCATTATGTTCGTCATGTACATTGTGGTCTGACGTGCCTGTTCCTGTGCTCTACTGTTCTATGTTTCACTATGTTCCAGTTGCTTTTAATAGTCTTTTGGTTAGGCACATGGTTACGCAGGAAATGGAGTGATATGTGTATCCAGAGATCAGTTTAACTTTGCATCATGCGCGGATATTGTCGACCAAATGACCTGTCCCTATGCTGTCCTGATCTAAGTGTCATGGTCCCCACCACTGATAACTCAGCTTGCAGACCCTGCTGGGTCACTGGTCAAACCCTGACCAGAGTCTCCAGTCGTTACTCCCTGCCGTTCCTGAGTTGTGTCCGACGGTGGATCTTGAAGAGGAGAAAGGGGGAGGGCACGGAGGATGGGAAAGTAAAAATGCACTAAAATAGCTAAGTGTCACCAGTCCGTGCTAACACCAACACACACCAGGACTCACAGGTCACACATCTCGCCTTGACAATTGCACACTCCTCAAATATGGTCCACGCCACACTTCCTTGTTCCTCCTCGACTCTCTCCTCGGAACTCTCTCGTCCCTCCACACCTCATCTCCCCCCACGTCACAGTGTCTCCACCCCTATCCCTCGCTCCCTGCTGTCCCCACCCTCTCACCTCCACTCGCCACGTGTTCACTCCAACCCCGCCCTGTGCTCTCTCGTCCCTCTGCCCCTGATCACCCCCCCCTCACCGCACAGTTCCCCATCCCACATTCTCTCCTCCCCTATCCCATTACCACCTCCCCCCACACCAAGCCCTCTTCTACCCACCCCTCGCTCTCTCCTTCCCCACCCCCCGCTCCTTCATCCCTCTCACCCCGCGATCTCTCCTCCCTCCCAACCTGCACTCTCTCCTCCCTCCCAACCAGTGCTCTCCCCTCCCGCTCACCCCGCCCACGCTCTCCCCTCCCTCCCAATCAGTGCTCTCCCCTCCCTCCCAACCAGTGCTCTCCCCTCCCTCCCAACCAGTGCTCTCCCCTCCCTCTCACCCTGCACTCTCCCCTCCCTCCAAACCAGTGCTCTCCCCTCCCTCTCACCCTGCACTCTCTCCTCCCCCACTTCAAATTCCACCGGGTGGCGCCACCAGCACGGGCTGCTTCGCCAACAGTCTGTTTGTCCTTCCTTTTGTTTTTGTTGTTTTAAGTTTGTGTTAAAAGTACGTTTTCGTGTTTCTTGGTTTGTTTTATTTTGGGGGGGGGGGGGGGTTGGGGGAAACTTTGTTTCAATCCTTCCGCATCGTATCTCCATCCCCCCCTGCGGCCTAACATCGAGGAGTTGGTGGCCTTTCCTGTAGACCGGCCCTCCGCTTCATGCTAAGGGCGCGGCCCAGACTTTAACATCGCGGAGCACCGATGACTTTGCCAGGGATCGACTGCTGAGAGCTCCAACCGCGGGGCTAGTGGACTTTAACATCGTGAAGCCTGCGGTCTCCGGTATGAAGAGGCCGAATCGGGAGCTCTATGCCACAGAGAGAGTTTCACCGCCCCAACGAGAGAGTTTCCATCATCCCGACGCGATGTTTAGACCGTGGGCTGCTGGGGTTTAATCGGGATGGTTCAACAACGGATGGTTCAACAGCCACGACCGCAGGAGAACAAAGAGGAAGCTGTTTGAACTTTATTACCTTCCATCACAGTGAGGAACGTGGAATCTGCTGTGGTGGATGTTTGTGTTAAATTTTATTTGGTGTGTCAAGAAGCACATCTGTGCCCTCCTTCCTCACAACATGGACCCACTACAGTTCGCATACCGTCCGAACAGGTTCACGGATGATGCGGTCTCCCAGGTTCTACACACCGCTCTCTCTCATCTGGACAACCAGGGGGGCTATGTGAGGATGCTGTTCATTGACTTTAGTTCAGCATTCAACACAATAGTCCCCAGCAGACTGGTTGAGAAGCTGCTGGAACTGGGGCTTAGCACCCCTCTGTGTGCCTGGGTCCTGGACTTTCTCACTGCCAGGCCCCAAGTGGTCAGGATGGGAGAACATACATCTAGCTCCCTCACCCTGAACATAGCATCCCCCCAGGGTTGTGTCCTTAGCCCCCTACTGTACTCCCTGTACACACATGACTGTGGGGCCAGGTTCAGCTCAAACTCCATCATCAAGTTTGCTGATGACACTGTGGTGGTGGGCCGGATCTCCAACAGCGATGAGAAGGCCTACCCTACCGGGAGGAGGTGGCTGATCTGGCACTCTGGTGTCAGGACAATAGCCTCCTCTTGAATGTCACTAAAACAAAGGAGCTGATTGTGGACTTCAGAAGGGCTAAACATCCAAGGACGTACACGCCACTGGAGATAAATGGGTCTACTATGGATAGGGTGAGCAGTTTTAAATACTTGGGAGTCCACATCACAGAGGATCTGACATGGGCAACGCACATTGCCGCACTGGTGAGTAAGGCAAAGCAGTGCCTTTACCATCTTAGACAACTGAGGAAATTCAGAGTGTCTCTGAGGATCCTTCATTGCTTCTACTCTGGGGCTGTAGAGAGCATCCTGTCCGGCAACATTACAGTCTGGTTTGGGAACAGCTCTGCCCAGGACAGGATGGCCCTGCAGAGAGTAGTGCGTTCGGCTGGACTACACGCACCATGGGAACTACACTCGTCTGCAGATCCAGAGCAAGCAAGATCATGAGGGACCCCTGCCACCCCAGTAACGGACTGTTCCAGATGCTATGATCAGGCAAACGCCTCCGCTGTCACGCTGTGAAAACGGAGAGGATGAGACGGAGCTTCTTCCCACAGGCCATCAGGACTGTCAACTTTTATAATTCCAGAGACTAAATTTTTGTCTACACTATAGTAACTTATTAACTTTATTTATATGCTGTAACTGTAATTCTATTTTGTGCACAATCCGCAGGCGTTGCCACTTTCATTTCACTGCACATCGTGTATGGGTACGTGACAAATAAACTTGACTTGACTTGTTGCTTTTCACTTAGTATGGCTGTATGGTAACTCAAATCTCACTGTACCTTAATTGGTACATGTGACACAAAATCTTGAAACCTTCTCCCACCCCCAACCTCACACTCTCGTCACCCTCCCCGACTCTCCCTTCACTGCTCCAACGATACGATACCTGAGCTTGTATCTGGTTCTGGGACGGTGGACAAATCCTCCCGGAGTTTGGGTGTTGTTTCCTGGGGTTCCTCAGTTGGTACGGAGGCTGGATCTGTAATAAAGTGTGGACAGACAGTGGGTGGAGTGGGGAAATAATCCAGCAGCTCTGTGGGATGGAAGGAGACTGAAGTGCGTGGCCAACACCAGTGTCTGGTGATCCACATTGTCCAGCCCTCTCCTGCATCAGAATGCTCTGCTCCCCTCTCCCTCCATTCCATCATTCCAGCCGTTACTCAGTGCACATCTTCTGTCTCTATGCGCTCGTTTCATTGCACACTCCCCCGCTCCCTCCATCCCCATCCCAGACCCTGACTTTCCCCCTCCTGCTCCTTCACCCTCTCCCCCCAGGCTGACTACCCCCTCCCCTCTTTTCCACTATCTCCCCATCACCCTCCCATCTCTCCCTCATCCCAGGGAAGGGAAGAGGAGGAGGGAAGGGCTCGGAGATAGGGGGAAGGGACGGCCCGGTACTGGGTGGCAAAGAGGGGAGACGGCTGTGTGCTGGGGTAGGGGACGGCCAGATACTGGGGTGTAGGGGAAGGGCAGATACTGGGGTGTAGGGGACGGTCAGATACTGGGGTGGGGGAGGGGACGGTCAGATACTGGGGTGGGGGGGGGGACGTTCAGATACTGGGGTGTAGGGGACGGCCAGATACTGGGGTGTAGGGGACGGTCAGATACAGGGGTGGGGGAGGGGACGGTCAGATACTGGGGTGGGGGAGGGGACGGTCAGATACTGGGGTGGGGGAGGGGACGGTCAGATACTGGGGTGGGGGAGGGGACGGTCAGATACTGGGGTCTAGGGGACGGTCAGATACTGGGGTGGGGGAGGGGACCGCCAGATACTGGGGTGTAGGGGACGGCCAGATACTGGGGTGTAGGGGACGGTGAGATACTGGGGTGGGGGAGGGGACGGCCAGATACTGGGGTGTAGGGGACGGTCAGATACTGGGGTGGGGCAGTGGACGGCCAGATACTGGGGTGGGGGAGGGGACGGTCAGATACTGGGGTGGGGAGGGGACGGTCAGATACTGGGGTGTAGGGGACGGCCAGATACTGGGGTGTAGGGGACGGTCAGATACTGGGGTGGGGGAGGGGACGGTCAGATACTGGGGTGGGGAGGGGACGGTCAGATACTGGGGTGGGGGAGGGGACGGTCAGATACTGGGGTGGGGGAGGGGATGGTCAGATACTGGGGTGTAGGGGACGGTCAGATACTGGGGTGGGGGAGGGGCGGCCAGATACTGGGGTGTAGGGGACGGCCAGATACTGGGGTGTAGGGGACGGCCAGATACTGGGGTGTAGGGGACGGTCAGATACTGGGGTGGGGGAGGGGACGGCCAGATACTGGGGTGTAGGGGACGGTCAGATACTGGGGTGGGGGAGTGGACGGCCAGATACTGGGGTGGGGGAGGGGATATGATTCACCTCAATGGGCGGATGGATTGGAGGTGGGGGATGGGGACAGCTGGGTTGTGGGGGAGGTGTGGGGGGAGTGGACGGGATGGCTGGGTATCATAGAAGGGTGTGGGAGGAGGGTCGGGGGAGGGACGGATGGGATGGGATGCGGGAGGGAATCGATGGCTGGATCCGTGGGTCGCGGAGGGGTCGGGGGTTGAGACGCTGATTCCCGGTTGGTGGTGAGGGGAGGGGATGGTTGAGAGCAGCCGGGATACAGGAATAAACTCGTCAGCTGGGACCTGGGGAGGAGTAGCATGGTTTGGTTGATTCCCGGAAGTGGTGGGAGTGGGGAAAGGTTACAAGTGGGTGGTGGCTGTGTCCTGCCCGGGGGGGGGGGAGGAGGGGACAGCTAGGACCGGAGTGAATGGGGAATGAGGGAACTGTCTTGTCCATAAAGGATGGAGGCAATGAGTGAGTCGGTGAGCTGTGTCAGAGGACATCTTGCACGTGAGGTGGGTCAGTGACAGGGGTGGGGCAATGGGTGAGTGACAGGGTGGGGCAATGGGTGAGTGACAGGGTGGGGGCAATGGGTGAGTGACAGGGTGGGGGCAATGGGTGAGTGACAGGGTGGGGGCAATGGGTGAGTGACAGGGTGGGGGCAATGGGTGAGTGACAGGGTGGGGGCAATGGGTGAGTGACAGGGTGGGGGCAATGGGTGAGTGACAGAGTGGGGGCAATGGGTGAGTGACAGGGTGGGGGCAATGGGTGAGTGACAGGGTGGGGGCAATGGGTGGGTGGGTTAGTGACAGGGTGGGGCAATGGGTGAGTGACAGGGTGGGGGCAATGGGTGGGTGTGTTAGTGACAGGGTGCGGCAATGGGTGAGTGACAGGGTGGGGGCAATGTGTGGGTGGGTGAGCTGGGACAGGGGTCATCCTGAATGTGTGTTGGGGTCAGTGACGGGGTGGGGGTCAGGCCCCCGTGGTTTGGCTCAGACAGTCGGTGTGGGACTGTGAACCGAGATGTTCACCAATGTTTGGAAAATTGCTGACTCAGCACTTGCCGGATTTTCCCAACAACCTCTCAGATGCATTACTGGGAACTGTGACGTACCTGTACAATACACCTTGTTACAGCAGAGTGTGGGTTCCAGCCGATACACAAAGAAACCGCCGCAGTGTTTCACCTTGATCTCATGCTGTCTCTCACATTGCTTTCTATCCCAGTTGAAACAGACTGTCCTGGTCACCTCCCCGTCTCCCTTAATCGGATGGGGACCTGGAATGAGGTTTATAAACAATGTAAAATGTACCCGGTCCCACAGTGCAGCATGGGCTGTGAATCTGGAGCCGGTGTAACAGAGTGATCACAACCCATGGTCCAGTCTGACCGGCCTCACTCAGTGGTGAGCTGCTGCCCTCACCCTCCCCACCCACACTCCCCACGGCAGCACTGAGACCAGCTCCAGGTGATGACACCCTGGGGTGCCGTGTCTGGGGTTATGGGGACAAGGCAGGAGAATGGGGTTGGGAAGGAGATATAGATCAGCCACGATTAAATGGCAGAGTAGACTTGATGGGCCAAATGGACTGATACTGCTCCTATCACTGATGACCTTATGACAGGAAACACAAGCCCCGACCCTGATGGGTGCCGATCGAAGGTATTTATTCACAAAATGCTGGAGTGATTCAGCAGGTCAGGCAGCATCTCAGGAGACAAGGAATGGGCGACCCTTGTCGGGGCGGGGCTTCACCTGTCAGCGCCCATCAGGGGGCGGGACTTCACCCGTCAGTGTCCATCAGGGGCGGGGCTTCACCTGGCAGTGCCCACCAGGGGCGGGGCTTCACCCGTCAGTGTCCATCAGGGGCGGGGCTTCAGCTGTCAGTGCCTATCAAGGGCGGGGCTTCTTCTGTCAGTGCTTATCGTGGGCGGGGCTTCATCTGTCAGCACCCATCAGGGGCGGGGCTTCATCTGTCAGTGCTCATCGTGGGCGGGGATTCACCTGTCAGCACCCATCATGGGCAGGGCTTCACCTGTCAGTGCCCATCAGGGGCGGGGCTTCACCCGTCAGCACCCATCACGGGCAGGGCTTCACCTGTCAGCACCCATCAGGGGCGGGGCTTCTTCTGTCAGTGCTCATCGTGGGCGGGGCTTCACCCATCTGTGTCCATCAGGGGCAGGGCTTCACCCGTCAGTGCCCATCAGGGGCGAGGCTTCACCTGTCAGCACCCATCAGGGGAGGGGCTTCACCTGTCAGCACCCATCAGGGGCGGGGCTTCACCTGTCAGCACCTATCAGGGGCGGGGCTTCACCTGTCAGCACCCATCAGGGGCACTCTCCCCTTTTCTGACCCTCCCCGTCCATCCCCGAGCCCCAGAGTTGCACACTCTGACCCTACCGTTTAACCAGCCCGGGCTGGTCCCGGAGCAGTGATGGGTGCGAACAACAGTCTCGGGAATCTTCCATCCGCCGGAACTGAAACAACAATCAGAGAGTCAGACCCTGAACTGAGGGAGTTTGTTCACCCAGAGAGAGACTGGCATTGGACCCACTCTCAATATTCACTCACTACAGGGATTCATTCAATTATTGCCCCCTCATCAGAGTCATGCAGCTTGTACAGTGCAGTAATGGCCCTTCAGCCCACAACGTCCAGGCTCACTCTTTTGTCAAATTACATTTGCATTTATTTGGACCAAAATTCTTCTGTGCTTTCCCTAGTTGACCATTGAAATGATCCTTACACATAAAATTTGCACTGATTGCATCTCATCCTTTGGGTGTGTGTTCTGGATAATCAACCACTCCCTGTCCCATTACTGTCACTGATGATCCCAGTCTCCCTGTATCCACACTGTCCACACTGTCACTGGTGATCCCAGTCTCCCTGTATCCACACTGTCACTGATGATGATCCCAGTCTCCCTGTATCCACACTGTCCCATTACTGTCACTGATGATCCCAGTCTCCCTGTATCCACACTGTCCATTACTGTCACTGATGATCCCAGTCTCCCTGTATCCACACTGTCCCATTACTGTCACTGATGATGATCCCAGTCTCCCTGTATCGACACTGCCCATTACTGTCACTGATGTTGAAAGGCTGGAGCAATTAGGCTTGTATACACTAGAATTTAGAAGGATGAGGGGGGATCTGATTGAAACATATAAGATAATTAGGGGATTGGACACATTAGAGGCAGGAAACATGTTCCCAATGTTGGGGGAGTCCAGAACAAGGGGCCACAGTTTAAGAATAAGGGGTAGGCCATTTAGAACGGAGATGAGGAAGAACTTTTTCAGTCAGAGAGTGGTGAAGGTGTGGAATTCTCTGCCTCAGAAGGCAGTGGAGGCCATTTCGTTGGATGCTTTCAAGAGAGAGCTGGATACAGCTCTTAAGGATAGCGGAGTGTGGGGGTATGGGGAGAAGGCAGGAACGGGGTACTGATTGAGAGTGATCAGCCATGATCGCATTGAATGGCGGTGCTGGCTCGAAGGGCAGAATGGCCTACTCCTGCACCTATTGTCTATTGTCTATTGATCCCAGTCTCCCTGTATCCACACTGTTCCATTACTGTCACTGATGATGATCCCAGTCTCCCTGTATCCACACTGTCCCATTACTGTCACTGATGATCCCAGTCTCCCTGTATCCACACTGTCCATTACTGTCACTGATGATCCCAGTCTCCCTGTATCCACACTGTCTCATTACTGTCACTGATGATCCCAGTCTCCCTGTATCCACACTGTCCCAATACTGTCACTGATGATGATCCCAGTCTCCCTGTATCCACATTGTCCCATTACTGTCACTGATGTTCCCAGTCTCCCTGTATCCACACTGTCCCATTACTGTCACTGATGATCCCAGTCTCCCTGTATCCACACTGTCACTGATGATGATCCCAGTCTCCCTGTATCCACACTGTCCATTACTGTCACTGATGATCCCAGTCTCCCTGTATCCACACTGTCCATTATTGTCACTGATGATCCCAGTCTCCCTGTATCCACACTGTCCCATTACTGTCACTGATGATCCCAGTCTCCCTGTATCCACACTGTCCATTACATAACATAACATAACATAACAACACTTTATTGTCACTCGGCACAACACCGAGCGAAATTTCAGCAGTCACACAAAATACAGCAAAAAAGAAAAGAACACAGGACACCCGACCCCAACACAAACATCCATCACAGTGACTCCAAACACCCCCTCACTGTGATGGAGGCAACAAAACTTCCCCTCTCTTCCCCCCGCACCCACGGACAGGCAGCTCGACCCCTACCGAGGCAAACGACACGCACAGCCCCCGCAAGGGGATGGAAGGCCCCCCGGCCGAGCCGCCCCGGGCACCGAAACGTCCCGCGGCCACACCGGGCGATGTTAAGTCCAACGGCCGAGCCGCACCGGGCACTGAAACGTCCCGCGGCCGAACAGCGCTGACGATGTTAAGTCCAGCGGCCAAGCCGCACCGGGCACTGAAACGTCCCGCGGCCACACCGGGCGATGTTAAGTCCAGCGGCCAAGCCGCACCGGGCATTGAAACGTCCCGCGGCCGAGCCGCACCGGGCACTGAAACGTCCCGCGGCCGCACCGGGCGATGTTAAGTCCAGCGGCCGAGCCGCACCGGGCACTGAAACGTCCCGCGGCCGAGCTGCGCCGGCAATGTTAAGGCCCGCAGCCGAGCCGCACCGAGCACTGAAACGTCCCGCAGCCGAGCTGCGCCGGCAATGTTAAGGCCCGTAGCCGAGCCGCGCCCCGGGGAAGAGACCTAATAAAATAAAGGTTTCCCCCCGCCCCACCCCACCCCCCCACCCCACCCCACCCCCCCCACCCCACCCCACACCCCCACCACACACCCCCACCACACATACACAGCCAAAAACAGAACAAAAACCATCCCAACACCGACACAAACAAAAAAAAAAAGAAAAAAAGACAACAGACTGCCAGAGAGCCGCAGCCGTTAGGCGCAGCCAACTCCTCCCTCCTCCTCACTGATGATCCCAGTCTCCCTGTATCCACACTGTCCCATTACTGTCACTGATGGTCCCAGTCTCCCTGTATCCACACTGTCCATTACTGTCACCGATGATCCCAGTCTCCCTGTATCCACACTGTCACTGATGATCCCATTCTCCCTGTATCCACATTGTCCCATTACTGTCACTGATGGTCCCAGTCTCCCTGTATCCACACTGTCACTGATGATCCCAGGCTCCCTGTATCCACACTGTCCATTACTGTCACTGATGATCGCAGTCTCCCTGTATCCACACTGTCCATTACTGTCACTGATGATCCCAGTCTCCCTGTATCCACACTGTCCCATTACTGTCACTGATGGTCCCAGTCTCCCTGTATCCACACTGTCCATTACTGTCACCGATGATCCCAGTCTCCCTGTATCCACACTGTCACTGATGATCCCATTCTCCCTGTATCCACATTGTCCCATTACTGTCACTGATGGTCCCAGTCTCCCTGTATCCACACTGTCACTGATGATCCCAGGCTCCCTGTATCCACACTGTCCATTACTGTCACTGATGATCGCAGTCTCCCTGTATCCACACTGTCCATTACTGTCACTGATGATTCCAGTGGACCCACATCCTCTCCCTGTCATATTACTGTCATTGATCACCCCGGTCTCTATCCATTTTCCCTCATTGGCATGTGTTACCGATACATTTTCTACGTCATTAACTAACATGATGATCTCCTTGTTTTACCTCTTAAATCTGTACCACCCCACTCTGTGGTTTTCATCCCCATGCTTCCAGTCCCCACTGGTGGACTCAGTGTTGGTACAACCCGTGCTCCTCCAGGGCTGATCTAGGACGGTGTGGTTTACACACGGATCACCGAGTGCAGAGTCTGCAGCTGGGGACACGATGATGGTCAGAGTTAATGTCCAGTTCAATCAAAGTCACACAGACTCTTGTACACCCACCCACATCCACTAACATCCGCTGTACTCTATGAAATATAACATCATCACCCAAATAAAGATCTCCGAGGCAGTGTATTCCATGTGGGCACTACTCTCTGGAGATGGCATCTGCCTTCTAAATCTCTTCCCCCTCACCGTAGATAAAAACCCTCCAGTCTTGTCTGCCTCTGAGGGGAAAGTTTCCTGCACTCTATATTCCTCATTAGTTTATAATATCCCATCTAAGTTGCCTCAGCCACAAAAAAATAGACCGCCACTCCAAGGCGGATTTGGAGATAGTACAGAAGCGTTTTACCAGAATGTTCCCTGAATTTGAGAGTATTTAGCTGTAGGGGAGGTTGAACAGATTATTTTTTCTTGAGCATCAGACCACGGCTGACAGGTGGCCTGATAGAGTCACAGAGTGATACAGCTGGGAAACAGGCCCTTTGGCCCAACTTGCCCACACCGGCCAACATGTCCCAGCTACACTAGTCCTACCTGCCTGTGCTTGATCCATTTCCCCCAAAACCTGTCCTATCCATGTATCTGTCGAACTGTTTCTTAAACATTGCGATAGTCTCAGCCACAACTACATCCTGTGGCAGCTTGTTCCATATCCCCACCACCCGTTGTGTGAAAAAGTTACCCCTCAGATTCCTATTAAATCTTTTCCCCTGTACCTTGAACCTATGCCCTCTGGTCCTCAATTCCCCAACTCTGGGCAAGAGACTCTGTGCATCTACCCTATCTATTCTTATGATTTTATGCACCTATATAAGATCACCCCTCATCCTCCTGCGCTCCAAGGAATAGAGATCCAGCCTACTTAACCTCTCCCTACAGCTCACACCCTCTAGTCCTGGCAACATCCTCGTAAATCATGCCTTATGATCAGCCATGATCGTATTGAATGGCGGTGCAGGCTCGAAGGGCCGAATGGCCTACTCCTGCACCTATCTTCTATGTTTCTAAATCTTTACTGAACCCTTTGAAGCTTGACAATATCTTTCCTATAACATGGTGCACAGAGCTGAACACAATATTCTAAATGCGGTCTCACCAACGTCTTATACATCTGCAACATGACCTCCCAACCTCTGTACTCGATACTCTGACTGATGAAGGGCAATGTGCCAAATGCCTTTTTGAGCACCTTATCTACCTGTGACTCGACCTTCAAGGAACCATGCACCTTCACTCCTAGATCTCTCTGCTCTACAACACTCCCCAGAGGCCTACCATTAACGTGTAGGTCCTGCCCCTGTTAGATGTCCCAAAATGCAACACCTCACACTTCTCCGTATTAAATTCTGAATCTGGGTGTTGGCTGATAGAGGTACATAGTGTTTGGGAGGCATAGACAGGGCAGTATGGAAATGTCCAATACCAGAGGGCATAGCTTTAAGGTGAGAGGAGAAAGTCTAAAGGAGATTTGCAAGGCAAAATCTGTTTTTACACAGAGAGTGGAAGAATGCCAGATTGCACAGCTGATGTGGTGAATGAAGTAGTTATGGCAGCAATGTTTCAGAGGCATTAAGGCAAAAACATGAAGAGGCAGAGAATGGAAGGATAAAGTGTCTGTACTTGTGCAGATAAACACCAACCTCAATCAAGTTAGAGAGTCCAGGCTTTGAGCATCTACTCTGTCACAAACGAAAAGACGTATAACTAGGTACAGAGCATCACACCGTAACAGCTTACTGCAGACAGTGAGTGGGAGAACCCAGTAAAGTGATCACTGACTGCGAGTGAGTCCATTGTGTGTATTAGTGACGCAGGACAGCCCAGGATTTCCACACTCACATCTCTTGTCCATAGGGAACAGTCACGTACCTGTACAATACACAGTATCGCCATGGGGTGTTGGCTTCAACTGATACACAAAGTAACTGCTGCAGTTTTTAACCTTGATGTTCAGGTTGATGTTGCACCCGTCTCCACTCCCGCCTTTTCCAGCCTTTTTGAAACATATTCTCCTGGTCACCTCCCCTTCTCTTACATTTGGATGGGAACCTGGAATGAGGTTTATAAACATTGTAAAATGTACCCTGTCCCACAGTGCTGCATGGGATGTGAATCTGGAGCCAGCGTTACACAGCGATCACAACCCACAGTCCAGACTGCTCTGCCTTTGTCAGCAATGAGCTGCTGCCCTCACCCTCCCCACATACACTACTCACTGCAACCCTGCTCCCTGACACCGGCTCCTGTTACTGGAGGCCTGTGGGCCCGGGTTTGGCAGGAAACCCCAGCCACATCCTGAATGTGCAGTGATAGCTGGTGAACCTACAGCTCCAGGCTAAACAATCATTAAAATACACACTGTGGGTGACATAGTGGTGCAGCTGGTAGAGCCGCTGCCTCACAACGCCAGAGACCCGGGTTAGGTTCTGATCTTGGGGGCTGTCGGAGTAGAGTTTGTAACCTCTTCCTGTGAATATTTGGTTTTTCATCTGGGTGTCCTCACATATCCATAGACTTGTGGATTTGTAAGTTAATTGGCCTCTGTAAATTGCCAGGTGTGCAGGAATTGGATGCAAAAGTGGGATAACAGAGTTAGTGTGAATGGATGATTGATGGTTAGCGTAGATAGTGAGCTGAAGGGCCTCTTCCCATGCTGTACCTTTCAATCAGTATTCAGTTTTGGATAACTTCAATGCTCATCACATTTGAATTATTATATATTAAACTAAATATGATCAACATCTCCCTAAACCTGAATCAGTTTGGTGAGGATTGTGGATCCCCTGGATTGAACAAGACTAGTTTGCTTTGGTTTAGGTTTAAGTTTATTATTGTCATGTGTAGCAAGGCACACTTAAAATCTTTGTTTTGCGTACCATCCAATCAGATCCAATAAAACTATCAATAAATACATTCAACTCAAACTCAATCACAACAGGTAGAACAATGGGGATGACACAGAGTGAGTGAGACATTATTGCACATTAGTTCCAGAGCCGAGGTTCAATGTCCACAATGGGATGGAGATGCACCAGACAGTACCCTAGCTTGTGAAAGAATGGTACAGAAGCCTGATAACAGAGGCAAAGTAGTTGTTCTTCAGTCTGGTGGTGGGCGTTTTCACCCTCTGTGTCCTCTGCCCAATGGGAGCATGGAGGAGGAGGAATGATCGGGGCGGGACACCTTTAATGGCGTTGGCTGCTTTTTTGTGGCAGCGTGAAGTGTAGATGAAATCAAAAGTGGGGAGTCTGGTTTGTGTGATAGACAGGGGCTCCATCGACAAGTCAGTGAAGCTGCAACCCCAGGCTGACGATCTGGTAAAAACATCAGAAGCCTTTATTTTTCAGCAAAATTCAGACCTTTCACCAACTTGAAAAAATAGTGAATATTTTCTGTGGTGAAGGACTGCAGGGAAGATTGTACAAGAATGATACTGAGCGCCTGGGCCCTGTGCAACACGCACTCACATGTTTTACTGATGCAGTGGGCAAACATTAGTGGCATTGAAATGTCATATATGATCCGATAGAACTTTATTTATCCCAGGAGGAAAATGGATTTGCCAACAGTCATAAAACACACAATACGGGAAGGTATTGAATTACTGACAGCAATATATGTAGGTAATGATGTCCCAATTAGAGTCATCCCAATTCAGCCCAACTCATCCATGATGACCAAGATGCCTCATCTAAGCTCGTCCCATTTACCGCATTAGACCCATATTACTCTGAAGCTTTCCTATCCATGTAGCCATCCAAATGTCTGCTGTTCCTTCCTACACAAATGTCTTTTAAATTGGATAAAGGGCATATATTACAAATACAATATATATTAGGGAATTAATGAAGAACTTTTTTAATTAATTAGAATAAATATGGTCAAACAATTCAGAACTAAATTTAAAATTAAACTTTATGTAAATTTAAAAGCAATTATTGTGTGTGGTAATTCATTAATTTGTAGGTTTTGAATTAGGAACCTCGTTGGTTTAAGTTGGGAAGGGCGCAGAGAAGATTTGCGAGGATGTTGCCAGGACCCAAGGGTCTGAGTTATAGGGAGAGGTTGGTTAAGTTGGGACTTTATTCCTGAGAGCGCAGGACACAGGCGTGATCTTGTAGAGGGATATAAAATCCTGGGGCAAATATGTCGGGTGAATGGGGCTTTATTGTGCCCAGAAAGCAGGGGAATCAAGAACCGGAGAACTCAGGTTTAAGGTGAGAGGGGAATGATTTAATAGCAACCAGAGGGACAACATTTACCACACAGAGGGTGGTGGGCACATGGAACGAGCTGCCAGAAGATGTAGTTGAGGTAGGTACAATAACAATATTTAAAATACATTTAAGCAGGTGCATGGATAGGAAAGGTTTTGAGGGATATGGGCCAAATGGGACTAACTTTCTTCGGGCATCTTGTTCATTATGGAGCAGTTGGGCCAAAGGATCTGTTTCTGCGCTGTAGGATTCCTTCAATGTGGCCTGATTAATTGATGAACTGTGAGTGTCAGTCGTGTGTCAAGCTGCCTCGATGCTGCTCCTTCACTGGGATGAGTGGAGCTGCTGAAACGATTCCAGGTCTAGTTTGGAGCGGCAGACCAATACTGGGAAAGTCAGGGAGCTGGAGCTCTGCCGTCTCACTCCATGACGATCCAGGGCGGGATCTGAGGAACAGTGGACAGAAACTCTCAGGGAGTTTGGTTTCAGTGTCCATGCAAAGGGCCATCTGAAGTGATCGCAGTCATCAGTCTGACCCTCCCTGACAAAAGCTAAGTCCCAAAGTAGCAAACTCTGACCCTACCGTTTAACCAGCCTGGGCTCTTCCCGGAGCAGTGATATGCTGGAACAACAGTCTCTGGAATCTTCCATCCACCAGAACTGAAACAACAATCAGAGAGTCAGCCCCTGAACTGGGGTCTTTTATTCCGTGTGTGAGACCAAGAATTGAGGCTAATCTGTCTGCATCCTGTGCTATTTCAATATCCCCCACTGTCAGATAATCTCCCATTGGATCCCGGCCCCTATCCTCCCGTCTCTCACAGTACAGAATTTCAGAGCTCCACATCCCAGTCTTTAATCACTGCCCCTCTGTGATAACTGACAACCTGATCTTCCATCATGTCCTCACCCCCTCCTCCTCCCTCACTGACTGGGTTTGATGGAATTATTTCCTCACGTTACCTGTTGAATCTGTACCATCCTTCAGCAAGGTTTTTATCAGACTTCCATTGGCCTTTTATGCACTGAGTGTTGGAACAATCTGTGCTCCTCCAGGGCTGATCCAGGACGGTGTGGATTACACACGGGTCACTGCCTACGGAGTCTGTGGGTGGGACACAAGATGATGGGTAGTGTTAGTGTAATGTCCACTTGCCTTCACCCAGCCTCTGATATACCCACCTGCACCTCCACCGTTCTTGGAGCAGAAAATCCTCAGTTTTATTCTCCAAGCAACAGATCGAGCACCTTGAAAAAAGCTTCACACACGCTCCATTTCAAAACGTTGCCCCATTGCTGTCCCCATCTGTTAACTTGCTGTTGCAGATATATTGGTCTGTTACAGTAAATCTTGCATTTATATAGCACCAGTGAAACTCTCTGGCTGCACTGGAGCATGTTAGTGAACTGCATGAGGAATTTGGCTGCTGTTGTAATGTGGGAAATCCAGCAACCAATTACTGAAGAACTATGTTTCAATAGACAATAGACAATAGACAATAGGTGCAGGAGGAGGCCATTCGGCCCTTCGAGCCTGTACGCACCGCCATTCAATGTGATCATGGCTGATCACTCTCAATCAGTACCCCGTTCCTGCCTTCTCCCCATACCCCCTGACTCCGCTATCCTTAAGAGCTCTATCCAGCTCTCTCTTGAATGCATTCAGAGAATTTCCACGAACATTTGATCAATAATAAGTTGTCCGAGATACAAGGAACTGCAGATGTTGGATCACAAACAAAGCACAAAGTGCTGGAGTAACTCGGCGGGTTAGGCAGCATCTCTGGTGATGATGGATGTGTGACACTTCAGACTGGGATCCTTTTGAAGAAAGGTCCTGACCCGAAACGTCACAAATCCATGTTCTCCAGAAACACTGCTTGACCTGCTGAGTTACTCCAGCACATTGTGTCTAATATGTGCTGTCATCATGTTCAGGCCTGAACATCGCCACCCCATCTCTCCCCTGCGCCCCTCTGTCTCCCCTCCACTCTCACATTTTACTAACACTCCTCCCTTTCCCTCCATGTCTAACCCCTCCCTTTTCTCCCTTCCCCTCAGGGGGGTGAATGAACCACTTTTGAAGCCTGACGTCCTTCAATGAAGGAAGTCTGCTGCCCCACACAGTGACCCAGCCGGTGAGACTGTTGCCCCCACACAGTGACCCAGCCAGTGAGGCTGCTCCCCCCACACAGTGACCCAGCCAGTGAGGCTGCTCCCCCCACACAGTGACCCAGCCAGTGAGACTGCTGCCTCAGCTCCACATCTCCGATCTTATCGCAGCTTCTGGTGCTGTCTACGTGGAGGCTGCACGATCTGGTGACCACTTGCTTTCCCCAGCTGTTGGGTTTGACCTCCTTGTGCCAAACACCAGCATGTTGTGTGGCCACCATGCAATGCCCCAAATGTCTGGATTAGTGCTGGAGTTTAGGGGGTAGATGATGGGAATGTGGGGAGATTAATTTGGGATCAGAGTAGGAATGGTGTAAATAGGTTGGCTCATTCTGTGGGCCAATGTTACAGGCATCAATGTGCTCCGAGTCCAAGTTTCCCACCCCAGTAATTCCTGCTTCTCCCCGCTCAGCCTGTGAGAGGGAGGGTGGGTGGGGGGGGGGGAGTGGAGTGTGTGTGATTGTAGGAGGGGGTGTGGGGTGGCCGTGGGTCAGCTGGGAGGGGTCGGAATGTCTCGGGTGTTGAGGGGGGTTGGGGTGTGGCAGAGGCCACAAGATATGGCGGGCTGTGGGGCTGGTTGGGGTGTTCAGCACAGGATGGGATGTGGTGGGAAGTGGGACAGATGGCAGGAGTGGGAAAGACAGGGGGTTAGGGGGTGTGATAGTCAGGAGAGGGGTGTAGTTCCGCCCTGTCCTAGGGGAATGGAACAATGAGCATAGCCGTCAGCCCAAGGGGCTGTGGCAAATCAGGGTGCAGCGGTAGGGGGCTCAGATTGGTGCTCCATGGTCAGGTGGTGGGGACAGGTTGTCAAGAGCCAAGTTCTTTGCCCGAGACATCCTGCCCAGTTTCATGGTCACCCTCGGCCACAGTGTGTGAGTGGGCTGTGCTGTTCAATGTGGGCCAGGGGAGGGGTGACCATGGCAGACAGGGGCAGTTCACCAGGTTGGGGAGGGGGGGTAACAGTACCGGGGGTGGGAGTGGACAGGGTATTGGTCCAGGTATTCTAGTTGGAGTATGTGATCCCAACTGTGGACAGGTCACACGTCAGTCATAGGGAAGGGGACAGGGAGTGGGGGGGGGGGCACAGGTCATTCACAGGCCGGAGGTCACAGGTCACTCCAGGAAGGCGAGGTCCAGACACATTAGCTTGATCAGACTGTGGGAGAGGGAGATCTGCATGTGGGCAGCATTGACCACGGATGCAACATTCAGCCCTGTGTGTGGGCTGATCACTCGGGACGTCCCAGAATTTACCCCCTCCCCCTCCACTCCTCACACACCCTACAAGCTCCACCCCCACCCACACTTTATCAACATGGAGAGCAACATACCTGCACAATACACACTGTAATATCCGGGTGTCGGCATCAGAAGATACACAAAATAACCACCACAGTTTTTGATTGTGATTTCCTGATGCTTGAGGCAGGTGAGTTTATAGCTGTTGTCTTTAATCCAGGTGAAACAGACTGTCCTGGTCACCTCCCCGTCTCCCACACTGGGATGGAGACCTGCAATGAGGTTTATAAACATTGTAAAATGTACCCGGTCCCTCAGTGCAGCAGGGAATGTGAATCTGGAGCCAGTGTAACACAGCGATCACAACCCAGTCAGTCTCAGTCTCAGTCAGTGGTGAGCTGCTGCCCTCCCCCCACCCCCCCCCCCCCCCCCCCCCCACACTCCCCACAGCAGCACCTGCTCCATGAGACCTTGTGGGTCACTGGGCTCTCGAATGGACACACAGACCCACCCCTGACTTGCCTCAGCCTCAGGCTGATTGGCCATTAAACTTCACAAAGTATTCAACTTTCACACATATTTACACACAAACATTGAAATTATACAAATCCTATTCAAATAAAATCAGAATATTAAAACAAACAAAGTCAGGTTTTGCAAAAAGTTAATTTGATTAACTTAAAGCAGAGAAGTCTTGTTGCAACTGTGCAGTGCGTTGATGAGGCCACACCCTGGCCACACTCTCATCTCACGACTATCATCAGGAAGGTGCAGGAGCCTGAAAACTGCGACCTCCAGGTTCAAGAACAGCTTATCCCAGCAACTATCAGGCTCTTGAACACTTCACAACACTAACCTCAGCAACCATGATCTTCCATCGATTGTGTCTTTGGTTGCCCTACAGACTTTGGTATTTGCTCAATTACAGTTACCTTGAGTTGCAGTTATTAATACATTGTATTTTTTATTACTCTATTTTATCTGTAGAGCTGTACAGATCTGGATTATCACTCTGACCTTTGCTAAAGTAACAGAGTGCATCAGTTGTACATTCTTGTCCACCTACCATTTAACCAGCCGGGACTCCACGCAGAGCAGCGATGGAATGGAACTGTATTCTCGGGAATCTTCACGTTGTCATAACTGAAACAACAAGCAGAGTGTCAGCCCCCGACTGAGGGAAAGATTAGCGACTGGGGTCTATAGCATCGCACTGTCCAATATTGGTCCAGTGCCAGGAAATCCTTTTTTGCCCTTTACAAAATCTCTCTTCCCTTCCTGCAGAATGTGCGAGTTTCCATTCCCTGTCCCGCAATGGGGGCTGATTGTTGTAATATATAAGACAAGGGGGATGTTGTGATATTGCTGGGACTACTTTGTGTATCCAAGAACTACTTTGTATGGCTGTGTATATAAGTGATGGGTGTGATTAGGCGGTCACTCTGGATCCAGGCGGCCTTGGAATAAACAGCCTGGAGTTAAGCTCCAGCAATGTAACCTTTTATACATGTGTACTTGTGGTCCTTCCAGAGTCACAACAAAGGTACAACAAGTACCGGACCACGAAGTACAACATGGTGGCAGCGGCTTGGTGTTTCGCCTAGGGAGAGAATGAAGCATGCCCGAGCAGAAAAGGTAAAAAAGAAAAAAAAAAAAAAGGAAAAAAAAAAGCCCTGAAGGGAAACAAAACAAAAGAAAAGTTTCCAGCTCGGTACGGTACGTTTGGAGTGCATCCCGACAGGGCCAGTGTGAGTTGGTATAGTTACCTACTCAGTAGTCGGCGCCGAGTTGCCGACGTGACGCTGCAGGCTGCTGGGGGCGGTGTGTGTAGGCCCACGTCGCGCCCCAGCACCTGTGTAGGCCCGAGATTAGAAGCCTGTGACTGCTTCGCGGGGGAGAGACCGGGAGACCCGACACACACGGAGATGTGCGGTGACCGGAGGAGACCGGGAGACCCGACACCCATGGAGGTGTGCGGTGACCGGGGAAGACCGACACCCATGGAGGTGTGCGGCGACCGGGAGAGCCCCGGGGGAGGCTGACACCCACGGAGGTGTGCGGTGACCGGTAAGACCGACAACCACGGAGGTGTGCGACGGCCGGGGGAGGCTGACACCCACGGAGGTGTGCGGTGACCGGGGAAGACCGACACCCACGGAGATGTGCGGCGACCGGTAAGACCGACACCCACGGAGTTGTGCGACGGCCGGGGGAGGCTGACACCCACGGAGGTGTGCGGCAACCGGGAGAGCCCTGGAGGAGACCGACACCCACGGAGGTGCAGCGGCCGGTAAGGCCGAGGCACTGCGTACTTACCCAGGCTCGTCGACCGGAGAGTCGGGATGGCCCTGGGCACGAGGCAGCGGCAGCGCGTTCGAATTTGAGCGGCAGCTGCCGGGAGCACCTGTGGGCGGGGCCGGGGAGCACCTGTGGGCGGGGCCGGGGAGCACCTGTGGGCGGGGCCAGCGGCAGCGCGTTCGAAAAGTTGAACGGCAGCTGCCGGGGAGCACTTGTGGCAGCCCAGCAGTGCCAGCCCAGCAGTGGGAGCCCAGCAGTGCCAGCCCAGCAGTACCAACCCAGCAGTGAGAGCCCAGCAGTGGGAGCCCAGCAGTGGGAGCCCAGCAGTGGGAGCCCAGCATTGCCAACCCAGCAGTGAGAGCCCAGCAGTGGGAGCCCAGCAGTGATAACCCAGCAGTGGGAGCCCAGCAGTGCCAGCCCAGCAGTGGGAGCCCAGCAGTGGGAGCCCAGCAGTGGGAGCCCAGCAGTGGGAGCCCAGCAGTGCCAGCCCAGCAGTGCCAACCCAGCAGTGAGAGCCCAGCAGTGCCAGCCCAGCAGTGCCAGCCCAGCAGTGCCAGCCCAGCAGTGCCAGCCCAGCAGTGCCAGCCCAGCAGTGCCAGCCCAGCAGTGCCAGCCCAGCAGTGCCAGCCCAGCAGTGCCAGCCCAGCAGTGCCAGCCCAGCAGTGCCAGCCCAGCAGTGGGAGCCCAGCAGTGGGAGCCCAGCAGTGCCAGCCCAGCAGTGGGAGCCCAGCAGTGGGAGCCCAGCAGTGGGAGCCCAGCAGTGCCAGCCCAGCAGTGGGAGCCCAGCAGTGGGAGCCCAGCAGTGCCAGCCCAGCAGTGGGAGCCCAGCAGTGGGAGCCCAGCAGTGCCAGCCCAGCAGTGGGAGCCCAGCAGTGGGAGCCCAGCAGTGAGAGCCCAGCAGTGGGAGCCCAGCAGTGCCAGCCCAGCAGTGGGAGCCCAGCAGTGGGAGCCCAGCAGTGCCAGCCCAGCAGTGGGAGCCCAGCAGTGCCAGCCCAGCAGTGGGAGCCCAGCAGTGCCAACCCAGCAGTGGGAGCCCAGCAGTGGGAGCCCAGCAGTGCCAGCCCAGCAGTGGGAGCCCAGCATTGGGAGCCCAGCAGTGCCAGCCCAGCAGTGGGAGCCCAGCATTGGGAGCCCAGCAGTGCCAGCCCAGCAGTGGGAGCCCAGCAGTGGGAGCCCAGCAGTGGGAGCCCAGCAGTGAGAGCCCAGCAGTGGGAGCCCCGCAGTGCCAGCCCAGCAGTGCCAGCCCAGCAGTGGGAGCCCAGCAGTGGGAGCCCAGCAGTGAGAGCCCAGCAGTGGGAGCCCAGCAGTGCCAGCCCAGCAGTGGGAGCCCAGCAGTGGGAGCCCAGCAGTGCCAGCCCAGCAGTGGGAGCCCAGCAGTGCCAGCCCAGCAGTGGGAGCCCAGCAGTGCCAACCCAGCAGTGGGAGCCCAGCAGTGGGAGCCCAGCAGTGCCAGCCCAGCAGTGGGAGCCCAGCATTGGGAGCCCAGCAGTGCCAGCCCAGCAGTGGGAGCCCAGCAGTGCCAGCCCAGCAGTGCCAGCCCAGCAGTGGGAGCCCAGCAGTGGGAGCCCAGCAGTGGGAGCCCAGCAGTGAGAGCCCAGCAGTGGGAGCCCCGCAGTGCCAGCCCAGCAGTGGGAGCCCAGCAGTGCCAGCCCAGCAGTGCCAGCCCAGCAGTGGCAGGCAAATCATGGTGGTGGAGCATCTAGAGCCTACACTACGTTTTATCTACACAGCACGTCTTCTTGAGGGGAAGATATGGTACAAAATGAATATTTTGTGTTTAATGACCTGTGTAGTGATCTGTGTACTGAAAGCTTAATGTATTATATTTGATGCTTTTGTATAAATGTATATATCTGTGGAGTGACCACACGGAGTGAGTGACCACCCGGAGATGAGTGACCACCCGGAGATGAGTGACCACCCGGAGATGAGTGACCACCCAGAGATGAGTGACCACCCGGCGATGAGTGAAATTCCGCAGAGGAGTGACCACCATGATGGCGAAAAAAAGCAATTGTGTTTAGTTGTGTTATTGGTTTTGTTTGCAAAAAGCAATGGTGTTTTGGTTTTGTTTGTTAAATATATTTTAGCCCTCGAATGGTAAAGAAAACAATTTTATATAAGACAAGGGGGATGTTGTAATATATAAGACAAGGGGGATGTTGTGATATTGCTGGGACTACTTTGTGTATCCAAGAACTACTTTGTATGGCTGTGTATATAAGTGATGGGTGTGATTAGGCGGTCACTCTGGATCCAGGCGGCCTTGGAATAAACAGCCTGGAGTTAAGCTCCATCATGATAACATCTTAAACATGTGTACTCGTGGTCCTTCCAGAGTCACAACAAAGGTACAACAAGTACCGGACCACGAAGTACAACACTGATACCATCAATCTAACGCCTTATTCTCTTCCAGTTACTTAATATATAACAGTAAGTTGCCATTCGGCCCATCGCGATCATAATGGCCCTCACAAAAGTTGTCCTTTCAGCCCTCTGCCCCCTCCCCTAAATTCCCCGTAACTCTACAACTTATTCCCTCTCACCTGCCCATGAATTCCCCATTGTTTATTTTGCCACTTGCCTCCACGAGTGGGAGTTCACAGGATCAGTTCATCTACCAGCATATATTTGGGAAGACCATGCAAATTCCACACAGAAAACGCCGGATGTCAGGATCAAACTGGGATCCTTGGAGATGCAAGCACCAGCAATAACTGCATCACATTCTCCTTCACTGACTAGCGTGCGATCAATTTACCTGCTAAATCTGTACCACCCTTCCTTCAGATTTCCATCATCCATCCATCGGCCACTGCACCGAGTTCTATTACAATCCGAACTCCTCCAGGGCTGATCCAGGATGGTGGGGGTCGCACACGGATCACCGGGCGTGGAGTCTGCAGCTGTGGGACAGGTTGATGATCAGCGTTAAAGTAAGACTGAGCTAAGTTCACTCAAACTCTGGTTCCCCAACCCACCCAACAACACAGGAGCACCAACAACCTCTGATTTAGAGCCAGTGATAAAAGCAGCACAGAAACGAGTCCCACAACCACCATATCAGATTTGGTTTATGTTTGGTATTGTCATGCAATAATTCATTCCAGCCATTTGGCCATCTGGACCAATCGCAAATGCCTACAATAGGTCCATACCCTTCTGTGTCTTGCCTGTTCACATATCTGTGTAAATGAATCATAATTCCCATGATTGGTTCTGATTCTACCACCCTCTCTGGCTGCACATCCACTCTGTGTGGAAGAACCAAGCATTACAAGTCATACCCTCTAGCCAGTATAAAGATCAACCAAATGAACACACAAATGATTCCTCCATCTTGTTTTCACTGCTTTACACATATTGAAAAAGGGACCGGGGGGAGACCAATGGGCCAACTGGGTGATGCCAGCTCCATGTGCAGGAAACCCATCATTTCCATTCCTCCCTCATTAGTTCCCTTCAGCCCTGCAACTTAGTTTCTTTCACACAAGCTATTCAATTCTCTAGAGTCATACAGCATGGAAACAGGCACTTCAGCCCAACCTGCCCTCACTACCCAGCATGTCCCAGCTACACTGGTCCCACCTGCTCACGTTTGGCCCATATCAATGTATATTTAATATAAATTACTTAATATAAATCTTGTACAGGTGCAAGCTGTATCGAAGGGAGCTGATTGGGCAAAGAGAAGCTGGCCATGCTGATTGAGGAATCTAGGACCAGAGCCAATCCTTTCAGGGGTGGGTAAGGAAGAGATCTAAATGGAGACGGAGGTATAATATTTGTAACTTTCTCCTGCAAATCAAATTAAAATTGGAGGAATAGTGGAAGCGAAGGTGGTTATCTAACAACAAGATCAATATCAACTGGGTCAATGAGCCAAGCAACAGCAGATAGATATTAATGCAGATAAATGCGAGGTGTTGCATTTTGGTAATGCAAGCCAGGCAGCAATTACGCAGAGACACTGAGGGGTACAGGTACATAGTTCCAATGATGTGGCGATACAGGTTGACTGGGAAACAAAGAAGGTGGTGACACAAGACACTGCAGTGCTGGAATATAGAGCAAAAATACAAAGTACTGGACAAACTCAGTGGGCCAGGCAGCTTCTGTTGAATGAATGGACAGAAGACGATTTGGATGAGGCCCCTACAGACTGATTGGAAAGCTGTAAAAGAGGTGAGGGTGGGGGTCGGGACAAAGCCTGGCAAGTGAAAGATGGATGCAGGTGAAGGGTGGGAGATTGGCAGATGGAAGAAACACTCAGCAGATTGAGCAAAGAGAAATAGATTAAACATTTCAAGTTAAGACACTTCATTCAAAAAGTGCAAGTTAAAACCTTTGCATATTGATAAACTTTTTAGAATGTGGAAAGACAGCAGTCAATTTCTGGAGTGCATCGCCCACAAACTGCATCAGGATGTCGAACAATAATGTGTTTAATGACAATAACAGGACAATACCACAAAGGCAGAACTCTTACAGTTTACTTGGAGCATGGCTGGGGAGTTCAGTAGAGCTCCTCTCCTTGAGCAAAGCTGCCTCGGCACTGTGTGGAAATCAGCCTAATGTTGGTCTGGAGTCTCTGACGCACCAACCAGATACAGGGGATGGGAATACCGAGGATGCTGGCAGCAATTCCAGAAGGGACAGGAGCAATAATAAGGGACAGGGGAGGGGGGAAGGGGGGAGGGGGGGAAGGGGGGGAGGGAGGGTGCTGCACCAATGCAGGAGAGATTTGGGCCCAACGGGTCCACTTGGTCCAGTAATCAATACATTTCCTGAAACATGGGTGTCATCACTGCTCTATTCCATTTCTCTAATTTTAGGCTTTGGCTGCGGTTCCAACACAACATTCGCACAATCCACATCCCTATTCACTATTAGCCGGGTTGGGAGCTGCTTTATGTCCTCGTCGTGCTCCCTGGGTAGTTCTACAGAACTGGCAAAATTTGCAGCAAAGCATCAACTACAGTTCTCTGAAGCACCAATTGACACTTTTGATTGTTGTAGTTGACATACGAAAGAAGAAGTTATTAGCCCTCACTATTTCTTCCCCGACAATACCGTTGTCTTAAGCTGTGAGGGGAGAGATTTAAGAGGGACTCAGAGACAACCTTTTCAGTCAGAGGGTATTCAGTATCTGGAATGAGCTGCCAGAGGAAGCTATGGAAGGGGATACTAAAAAGGCCCTTAAAAGACATGTAGACAGATATACGAGTAGGAAGAGCTTAGAGGGCTTTGGGCCAAATGCAGGCAAATGGGACTAGTCCACTATACCTACTTGATCGGCGTGGACAAGGTGGTGAAGAGCCTGTTCCTGTACTGTACACCTCTGGAAATAAAGACAATGAACTGGGGCCACAGTTCGATGTGGGCTTATGGCAGTGGTCATGTCTTAGTGTTGGGAGGAGAAGCTGCTGAACTTTGCTAGATACAGGTTTCATAGGAGACCTAAAATACAAAGATGCCCAGGCACTGGTGATTGGGAATTTCAACAGCATTTTCACCAACTGGGAACCAGTGCAAGGAAGGGGAGAGATGTAGAAGTATTCTCAGAGTACACTGAGGAGTAAATATCTATACACTAAAACTCTTGTTTGTTTGTTTGTTTGTTTGTTCCTGATGTACAGCCAAAATGGTACACGACAGCGCGACAATTTTAGGCCCAACTTACTCACCGTCGTCCCTTTGGTGCTAATGGAAGAAGTTTCATTGAAATCGGTTATATTTTTAAAGTTATTCACATTTTAAAGTTTAAATCTACCTCCTAGGGAGGGAGGGAGGGAGGTAGGATAAGGGGGGTTGAGGGGGAGGAGAAGGGGGAGGGGGAGGGGGGAGGGAGGGAGGGAGGGAGGGAGGGAGGGAGGGAGGGAGGGAGGGAGGGAGGGAGGGAGGGAGGGAGGGAGGGAGGGAGGGAGGGAGGGAGGGAGGGAGGGAGGGAGGGAGGGAGGGAGGGAGGGAGGGAGGGAGGGAGGGAGGGAGGGAGGGAGGGAGGGAGGGAGGGAGGGAGGGAGGGAGGGAGGGAGGGAGGGAGGGAGGGAGGGAGGGAGGGAGGGAGGGAGGGAGGGAGGGAGGGAGGGAGGGAGGGAGGGAGGGAGGGAGGGAGGGAGGGAGGGAGGGAGGGAGGAAGGGAGGAAGGGAGGAAGGAAGGAAGGAAGGAAGGAGAGCGGAGGGGGAGAGGGGAGGGGGAGAGGGGAGGGGGAGGGTGCTGCAACAATGCAGGAGAGCTTTGGGCTCAACGGGTCCACTTGGTCTAGTAGAACATAAAACAGTACAGCACGGAAACAGGCCCTTCAGCCCACAATGTCTGTGTCAAACATAATGTCAAGTTAGGCTAATCTTCTCTGCCTGCACATGATCTATATGCCTCCATTACTTGCCTATCTATGTGCATCTAAACGCTTCTTAAACACCACTATCGTATCTGCCTCCACTGCAGTGCATTCCACACACCCACCAGCCTCTGTGTAAATAAATACTTGCCCTGCATATCATCTTTAAATTTTGCCCGTGTCAACTTAAAACTATGCTCTCCGGACCTTAACATTTCAATTCTGGTCAAAAGGTTATCACCACTCAATTTACAACAGCAGCTTGTAGGCAATACAAAGCAGGGGGAGTCAATCATGGAGAACAGAGTGAAGACTTGGAACAAATATGTTCCCATTAAACAATTGGAGACTCTAATCCAAGAGGCACACAGATCTCGAGGAAAGCATGGGGTTGGCCAAAGCAAAAAATGGGAGATTTAGGATAGATGCCAAGAGCCGAAAAAGTAGATACGGAGAGGAGGTGCAGAGGATGTTAAGTTTACAAGGTCAACCAGGAAGACACATGGGTGAAGAACACTGACATATAAGCAACAAAAGCACTTGAGATGTTGTGTAAAGTATGGAGAATGAAAAAATGGAAAGAAAATAGAGAGCTGTGTCGCTGACCAGACAACAGCCTGTATTTGGAGGCAGTGTCCAGTTCTAAACAAACCTCCTTTTTAGTTTAGTTTAGAGATACCGCGCTGAAACACGCCCTTTGGCTCACCAAGTCCATACCCGACCAGCGATCCCTGCACACGAACACTATCCTACACATTAGGGACAATTTACAATTATACCAAGCCAATTAGCCGACAAACCTCGACATGTTTGGCGTGTGGGAGGAAACAAAAACACCCGTAGAAATCTCACGCAGGTCACGGGGAGAACGTACAAACTCCATGCAGACAGCAGCCAGAGTCAGGTTCTAACCCGGGTATCAAGCGCTGTAAGGCAGCAATTCTACCGCTGCACTACCATGCCACCCTTTGCACTGGTCTTTCACAGAAGAGGGCAGTGGTATCAGCTGTGACATTGAGGTTGTAAAAGTGAAATAATGTGCAAGAATGGAGCTGATAGCGAAAACAGTTTTGTAGAATATTTAATTTAAACAGCCCATCACACTTATACAGAATAGAGAGATTGGTGGAGAAGTTGCATCAGCTGAATAAATGGAAAACTAAGCTGCCTGCTCCTTCATATCAATATTGCTGCCTTTTCAAACTTGCTGTCTCTACTCATTTTAATCCCTGTTCTAATATTCTGTCTCAAATTTTCATTGGTCATGGCCCATTTACACTGAATAGATACATTGCTATTGCTCCTGTACAGACAATATATAAATCCCAATTCTTCTTGCCGTACACAACACACAGTTTACCCCTGTTGGAAATTACTCACTCAGAGAACCCAGGATCAGTAGCAGAACCCTCATTTCACCAGGTGACATTCTGCAAATGAAAGCACAGAATTAAAATCAGAGAGAAATGAGGGACTGGGGTCTTGTGCAAGCTGTAAAGTGGGACAGCAATTAATAGTGGGTGAAACACATGACTCCCTGACTGGGAGATGTACAGACAAACGTGAGATCTCCATCTCAGTGTTGTACAGGAAAATCAATTACAATCAATTAACATGACGTAAGATTCTGAGATTGATCAAGTGGTGATGTCTTCTTACCTGATTCTGCAGAGGTGCTGCTGCCTGGGATGGAGGGAGATGAGACCACCTGCAACCTCCTCAGTCCCGGGGATTCTACCGTGAGTGTTGACAGACTCAGGGACAGCTCACCGACTATCTTCCACATCCGCTTCATGAGTGAATAACTGCAGGGCTGGATAACAGTGCAGCCGATGTGGGTTTGGGGAAAACATGCAAAGCAGACAAACCAACACCTATTCTGGATCTGTGGAATGAAGAGTCCATTGTTTCCAGTCAACTTCCTCTAACAACTGCAGATCAGTGAAGGGTCAGCACTGAGCAGGGGGCTGCAATTGTAACGGACAAATGTATTAGAGAGGAAATGCACTGTAGGTCCTGTATAAATCCTGCATAATGACCAGCTGACCATTATTACACAGAGGGCCATACTGGAACAGAAATAGACAGAAGTATTAACAGAGGGAGTAGTTGTAGTATAAACACTGCTAGTGGATTGAATATTGGAAATATAATGGACCGTGCAGGCTAGAGAGGGTGCAGCCACAGAATAAATCCTAGCCATGTTAGTACTGGGTCAGTATGTGACACTGAGCTGTGTATATGTGGACTGGAACAGAGATGAAATTGCAGAGAATTTTATCAGATATATCGTCCATTCCAGCATCATCCCACATGGCAGCATTGAGCTGTGTGGTGGATCTACAGTGAACAGAGAGGGCTGCAAAAGGAAATTGGCAGGATCATTCCTGTTGTACTAAAACATGTCGCATCCGATATTGGTGTCTGTGCTCCAGTCCCAGAACAGACAGTAAACAGGACATTGGCAGCTGAAGCATAACTATGGCCTGCAAACAGGCTCTTTGGCCCAACTCACGTTTGCCTCTGCCTGACCATAATTATCCCTCTAATCCTTTCTGATCCATGAACCTGTCCAAAAGCCTTTTAAATGTCATAATTGTTTCACTCAGGTGAATAAATGGAGCATGC
>NC_135986.1:17893332-17899305 GCF_053455715.1 Rhinoraja longicauda
TGCCCCTCTTTCTTTGGATATTCACTTTTCCCCACAACCCCGGTACTCAGCATTATGGAGGTTCAATACTCTGCTTTTGTCAGACGATAAATTCAATAAGTTTATTGCAGCCTCAATTGAAGACTTTATGTCTATCAATCAGAATGAGACGGAACCTGTTTCTTGCTCACTGCTATGGGAATCACTAAAAGCGTATTTACGGGGTCAAATATTTCGTATTCTGCACAGTTGAATAAAACCCGTAAAGCTAAATTGCAAGAGCTCTCTATTAACATTAGTAAATTGGATCAACAATTTTCTTTTTGTCCCTCTCCCAGTTTACTTAAATGTCATGTTGATTTGCAGACTGAATTCGATCTCATCACAACCACTGATGCTGAGCGCCTTCTTTTGCGTTCGCGCTCCACAAAGTACGAGCATGGCGACAAGGCAAACAGGCTCCTAGCTCACAAATTACACCGCCAGGCAGCCTCACGTATGATCCCACAGATAAAAGATTCATCAGGCACATTACATTTAGACCCTACCATCATTAATTCTGCTTTTTGCACTTTTTATCCTTCTTTATATAAGTCTGAGTTTCCATCCGATATCACCGAAATGAACTCTTTGTTAGACAATCTCAATTTCCCTGTGATAAACCCAGATGTTGCTAAAGAACTTGATTCACCATTAACTACAGAGGAAATCACCCTCGCTCTGAAAAGCATGCAAAATAATAAAGCTCCTGGCACTGACAGATATCCGGTTGAATTCTTTAAAAGATTTCACACTAAATCGGCCCTATTATTGCACTCTGTATATAAGGAATCTCTGCAGCATGGCTCTCCCCCTCCTACTTTAAGACAAGCCTCCATAAGCTTGCTTCAAAAAAAAGACAGAGAACCAAATCTTTGAAGTTCTTATAGGCCTCTCTCCTTAATAAATGTGGATGCAAAAATCCTGGCTAAAGCTCTGGCCCATCGCTTGGAAAATATTCTCCCAACTATTGTTTCGAATGAACAGACCGTATTCATAAAGGGGCGCCAGCTGTTCTATAATGTCCGTACTCTCTTAAATATTATCTATTAAATATTATCGCTGCTTCTCACCACTTCTCTGTTTGTATTAATTTTGCTGTTTTTGGAAAGATTTTCTCTGTTTGCATTAATCCTTCTGCTTGGACTAATCCTTCTGCTTGACCCTCCTGGCATCATCTGCCCAGCTCTCCCACCGCTGCCTCCGCTGCCTCCGCACCCCTGGACTTCTCACTCCTGTCTGTGCTCCTGTCTTTGCTGGCTTGGACTGCTCTCCTGTGGGTTACCTGGACAGCTAGCGAGCTAGCTCCCCGCTAGCCACCGCTGTAGTCATCGAGCTGCAGGTTACTTGCTAGTTGCTAACGCTAACAGCTGCCCGGCTGCCTCCTCTGCCTGCACGTCCTCAGCTCCTTATTAACCCTCAGGCTGCTCAGCTTCCTCGGTCCTCCTCATAGGCCATGCTCTGGATCAGCCTGTTGTGCCTGACGTTTTGGTCTGCTAGCCCGCGGTAGCCGGCTAACTTCTCCGGGCTCTGTGCTCCTTCGCTCCTGCCTGGCATGGCACTGAGGTACTTCGCCGTGAGGCTGCTCCAGCTCAACAACCACTCCACTCCGCCATGCATCTCTGCCATCATCAACCACGGACTTCTACGACGACCCAGATACATCCACAGAGGCTCCGGTCGCAAGTTTGCTTACTCCCAGACCGGTCACTCCATCCCCGCACTCTGGTCAGCTGAGCGGACTTCCACTCGTCGATTACGTCATCACAATAACGCACACGAGCGCCCCCTGTCTGCAAGCCCTGGCTAAATCACCCGTGTCCATCCACACCATACAAAGCAATATGAAGCTCACTCTGTTCAATATCCGGTCCCTCAACAATAAAAGCCACATTCTGAATGACTTCATCCTGGAAAATAAACTGGACTTCCTCTGTCTGACTGAAACCTGGCAACAACCTCTGGACTACCTCCCACTCAACCTCACTACACCCAACGGATACTCCTACATCAATAAACCACGCTCGGAGGCCCGAGGTGGTGGGATTGCCGTAATTCACTGACAGGACTTCAAGATCAGCCTCATCTCCATCTCATCTGCTCCTTCATTTGAACACCTGGCTTTCAAACTCTCTGGCCACACACAATTAGTCATGGCAGTTGTCTACCGCCCTCCCAAACCACACCCATCATTCCTTTCTGACTTCTCCGACTTTCTGACCCAGTTCTGTTCTCTCTCCCCCTCAATCCTCCTCCTCGGTGATTTCAACATCCAAATGGCGGCGCTGCCATAGCAGCTGCGGCTTACCTGCGGTCCATTTGTCTTTGTGTTTTGTTGTTTTTTTGTGTCTTAATTGTCGATGTGATGTTGTGTTTTTGTGTTTGTGTACTATGTGTGGGTGTGGGGGGAGGGGGGAACTGTAAAATTGTAAATATGTGTCCCTTCCAAACGGAGACCCGACCTTTCTTTTCTGGGTGTTGTCTCCGTTCCTGCTGCGGCCTACCATCGGCCCAACTCCTGGAGCTGGCGGCCTCCAGGGCTCTTGTTCGCAGAGCCCGCGGATCGGACTTACCATCAGCGGAGCCGGCCGTCTTCGGAGGCTGCGGGAGCGGCTGCGACTCGCCTTAGGCTCGGGCCGCGTGGATGCCGACATCGGGAGCTCCGGCAGCGTGTTCACCCGCCCCGGATCGCGGGGCTTGGGTCGCGGACATTTCACCGTCCGGCGCGGCCTAAAATAGGCTGCGGGATTTTTCTCTGCTGGGCGGGGGCTTCAATGTCACGTGCAGCAACAGCGGCAGCGTGTTCGCCCGCCCCGGATCGCGGGGCTTGGGTCGGCCCGCTGCGGACCGTCCGGCGCGGCCTGAAACCACAACAGCCTGACCGCGGGAGAAGACGGCAGGGGAAGGGAAAAGACATTGTGGCCTTCCATCACAGTGAGGAGAGGACTGGAGGAGACTCACTGTGATGGGTGTTTCTTTTTTTGTGTGTTTTTGGGGTTGTGTAATTTGCCTATTTTAATGCTTTATTGTGTAATCTGCCTATTTTAGTGCTTTTATTGTTGGGCTGTGGGTGACTGAATTTCGTCCAAAAAACTTTTTTGGATGACAAATAAAGATATCTTGAATCTTGGGGATGGGGGGAGTGGGGAGTGGGGATGGGGGGGAGTGGGGATGGGGGGAGTGGGGATGGGGGGAGTGGGGATGGGGGGAGTGGGGGACGGGGGAGTGGGGGACGGGGATGCATGAGAGGCTTTGGGTGCACGGCTCGCTCTGGCTGCACCGCTGGCTGCATGGGGCCAAGTGAGGGACACCCTCTCCCCTTCCCTGTCCCCCCTCGCCTACCCACGGCCCCGGGAGACACTCCCCACCTGGCAACGGGCTTCGTCAGTTGGAGAGGGTTGCCGGGCCCGCAACATCGTCAGTTGGGGGTGGTTTGCCCCAGGAGAGGCCCGCAGAGGAGATTTGGACCCAATGGGTTCACTTGGTCAAGTAGCAAATAAAAGTGGAGCGGCCGTGTGGGGAGAGAGACCGTGTGGAGTTAAAATGTGAGTCTTTACCTCCAAACAGCACTTAAGACGCAAGGCAACAAGTTACACTTGACACCATAAGACACACACCCAGGTCTGATCACCCTGCGCTGGGCCTGCCTCGACTGAGGGTGTCTTGTGATAAAAGGCCAAAACACCCCGTGGCGTTGAGGTTCACAACTGAAGATGTGTCTAAATGGTAGCAACACCACCTAGTGGTCATCCCCAAAAACAACGCCATGCAAGGCAACTAGTGCAAAACTTCAGGGATTGTAACAGCCAATCCTACTAAACAATACCTCCACACAGTACTGAAGACTCAAGGCAACGAATTACACTTTACCTCCACACAGCACTGAACACTCAAGGCAAAGTGTGAGTCTTTGGCTGGAGTCTTCATTGCTGTGCGGAGGTAAAGTGTGAGGTTTGGGGAGGTGGCTGAGGGAAGGAGGCTATCAGCAACAGATAGGGGTCAAGGAAAGAGTGTTCACGTAGCGGCCCTGTTTCCACCAATCTTTCCACTGCCACGCACAACAAACGCAAGACGCCATTGTGTGCAGATGCCGAGAAGTGTGTTCAGCTCTGGCTGAACAAATTCTAATTTTGTGATGTGGACTTGATAAGAAGTGCAGCAGATTGGGGAATAAGGTTCAATCTGCTCTGTGAGAGAGTCTCAATATTTAATTATTGATTTGGCTGCAGTGGCAGGCACGTTGTTGCAGTGTGCATCCTGCAGGACGTGGGAAGTCAGGGAAACTGCCGGTAGATTGGTTTGGGAACAGCTCTATCCAAGAGTGCAAGAAATTGCAGCGAATTGTGGATGCAGGCCAGACCATCACACAAACCAACTATTGACTCCAGTTACATGTCACGCAACCTTGGCAAGGCCAGTAACTTAATCAAGGACAAGTTGTATCCTGGCCACTCCCTCTTCTCTCCTCTCCCATCGGGCAAAAGGTATAGAAGAGTGAAAACACACACCTCCAGATTCAGGGACAGTTTCTTCCCAGCTGTTATTAGGCAACAGTATCATCCTAGCACAACCGGAGAGCAGTGCTGATCTACTATCTACCTCATAGGTGACCCTCGGACAATCCTTGATCGGACTTTGCTGGCTTTGCCTTGCACTAAACGATATACCCTTATCATGCATCTATACAGTGTAACGGGCCCAGCACCAGCTCAGGAGGGGTAGGTCCCCAGGGCTGGATGGGCTGACTGTAGTTTGTTAGAGCCTTCTGGCATGTCATAGGGGGAGATTACACGAAGGTCCTGAGGGAATAGCCCGGCGATCGGGAGATGCCCCTCTCGTGGCACATGGCAGTCATTGTCCTGCTGCCCAAAAAGGGTGATCTCCGCCTGTTGAAGAACTGGCGCCCGGTCTCTCTCCTGAGCACAGAGTATAAATTCTTTGCACGGGCAATGGCAAATCGCTTGGGCTCTGTGCTGGCCCAATTGGACCACCCGGACCAGCCCTACACAGTCCCTGGCTGGTCCATTCAAGATAACATTCACCAGGTTAGAGATCTGATCCAAATGTACCAGGGGGATGGTCAGTCGCTTTTCTACCCCTTGATCATGAGAAGGCATTTGACAAGGTAGATCATGACTACCTTCTTGGGACGCTGCAGACGTTCGGATTTGGACCGCATTTCGTGGCCCGGGACCGGATTTTGTACGCTGCTGCAGAGTGCCTTGTTAAAGTCAAAGGCTCTTTGTTGGCCCCCATTCACTTTGGGAGAGGGGAACGTCAGGGGTGTCCCATGTCCGGTCAGCTGTATTCCATCTGTGTAGAGCCATTCCTGTGCCTTCTCCAGAGGCGGTTGGCAGGCCTGGCTTTGCCGGGGCCGGGGGCGGAGGTGGTTCTCTCGGCCTAAGCCGATGATGTCCTTCTGATGTTCACCGACTCTGTTGACCTGCGGAGGATGCGTCAGTGCCAGCAGGTTTCCTCCGCCAAGATCAACTGTTCTGGTCTCTTGGTGAGTCAGTGGCAGGTGGACTCCCTGCTGGAGTTGATAACTTATGTGTGGAGCACCACGCACCTCCTCTACCTGGGAGTCTACCTGAGTCCCACTGAGGGGGCTTGCCCGGCGAACTGGCAGGAGCTGGAGGCAAAAGCCGTCGCCCGGCTAGGGCGCTGGTCATGCCTCCTTTGTGTGCTCTCTTACTGGGGTAAAGTATTGGTGCAGGAGCAGCCATTGGTCACAAACCAGCTGGTGGTCTCAATGATGTAACCGGCTGGCCACTCTGGTCCCATCCTCTTTATTTGTCACCATGATCCAGAGGAGGTTGGTGAACCTCTTCTGGGGAGAGAGGAATCACTGGGTCTCTGCTGGTGTTCTGCGTCTCCTGTTGGAGGAGGGCGGTCCCGTTGGAGGTGGATGGTCAGGTGCTGGTTTGCGTCCGTACCCAGGTGGCAGCTCTCCGA
>NC_135986.1:17899805-17919424 GCF_053455715.1 Rhinoraja longicauda
GTAGGCTCCAGTACAAGCTGTTCTAAGAATCCATCTCGAAGGCACTCTACAAACTCTCTTTCCTGGGGTCCATTTCCAACCTGATTTTCCCAGTCTACCTGCATGTTGAAATCTCCCATAACCACCGTAGCATTACATTTTTGACACGCCAATTTTATCTCCTGATTCAACTTGCACCCTATGTCGAGGCTACTGTTTGGGGGCCTTTAGATAACTCCCATTAGGGTCTTTTTACCCTTACAATTTCTCATTTCTATCCATACTGATTCAACATCTCCTGATTCTATGTCACCCCTTGCAAGGGAATGAATATCATTCCTTACCATCAGAGCAACCCCACCCCCTCTGCCCACCTGTCTGTCTTTTCTATACGTTGTGTACCCCTGAATATTCAGTTCCCAGCCCTGGTCCTCTTGTAGCCATGTCTCAGTGATCCCTACAACATCATACTTGCCCATGACTAACTGAGCCTCAAGCTCATCCACTTTATTTTTTATACTACGCGCATTTAAGTACAACACTTTAACTTCTGTATTTACCTCCCCTCTCACATCGGTCACAAATGGCCCTGCCCTTCATTTCTTTTCCTCTCTAGAACTTCTGTTCCCATTCTTCCGAGGGTCTTTTGCAATATCTCCTGTATTCCCTTTTACCTCATCTTCATATTCACAATTTGTTAACCCCTCCCCCCCACTACTTTGTTTAAAGCCACAGGTGTCGCACTAGCGACGAGCTGGTAAAAACATCAAAAGCCTTTATTTTTCAGCAAAATTCAGACCTTTCACCAACTTGAAAAAATAGTGAATATTTTCTGTGGTGAAGGACTGCAGGGAAGATTGTACAAGAACGATACTGAGCGTCTGGGCCCTGTGCAACACGCACTCACATGTTTTACTGATGCAGTGGGCAAACATTAGTGGCATTGAAATGTGATATACGATCCGATAGAACTTTATTTATCCCAGGAGGAAAATGGATTTGCCAACAGTCATAAAACACACAATACGGGAAGGTATTGAATTACTGACAGAATATATGTAGGTAATGATGTCCCAATTAGAGTCATCCCAATTCAGCCCAACTCATCCATGATGACCAAGATGCCTCATCTAAGCTCGTCCCATTTACCGCATTAGACCCATATTACTCTGAAGCTTTCCTATCCATGTAGCCATCCAAATGTCTGCTGTTCCTTCCTACACAAATGTCTTTTAAATTGGATAAAGGGCATATATTACAAATACAATATATGTTAGGGAATTAATGAAGAACTTTTTTAATTAATTAGAATAAATATGGTCAAACAATTCAGAACTAAATTTAAAATTAAACTTTATGTAAATTTAAAAGCAATTATTGTGTGTGGTAATTCATTAATTTGTAGGTTTTGAATTAGGAACCTCGTTGGTTTAAGTTGGGAAGGGTGCAGAGAAGATTTGTGAGGATGTTGCCAGGACCCAAGGGTCTGAGTTATAGGGAGAGGTTGGTTAAGTTGGGACTTTATTCCTGAGGGCGCAGGACACAGGCGTGATCTTGTAGAGGGATATAAAATCCTGGGGCAAATATGTCGGGTGAATGGGGCTTTATTGTGCCCAGAAAGCAGGGGAATCAAGAACCGGAGAACTCAGGTTTAAGGTGAGAGGGGAATGATTTAATAGTAACCAGAGGGACAACATTTACCACACAGAAGGTGGTGGGCACATGGAACGAGCTGCCAGAAGATGTAGTTGAGGCAGGTACAATAACAATATTTAAAATACATTTAAGCAGGTGCATGGATAGGAAAGGTTTTGAGGGATATGGGCCAAATGGGACTAACTTTCTTCGGGCATCTTGTTCACTATGGAGGAGTTGGGCCAAAGGATCTGTTTCTGCGCTGTAGGATTCCTTCAATGTGACCTGATTAATTGATGAACTGTGAGTGTCAGTCGTGAGTCAAGCTGCCTAGATGCTGCTCCTTCACTGGGATGAGTGGAGCTGCTGAAACTGCTCCGGGTCTAGTTTGGAGCGGCAGACCGATATTGGGAAAGTCAGGGAGCTGGAGCTCTGCCGCCTCACTCCATGACGATCCAGGGCGGGATCTGAGGAACTGTGGACAGAAACTCTCAGGGAGTTTGGTTTCAGTGTCCATGCAAAGGGCCATCTGAAGTGATCGCAGTCATCAGTCTGACCCACCCTGACAAAAGCTAAGTCCCAAAGTAGCAAACTCTGACCCTACCATTTAACCAGCGTGGCCTCTTCCCGGAGCAGTGATATGCTGGAACAGCAGTCTCTGGAATCTTCCATCCGCCAGAACTGAAACAACAATCAGAGAGTCAGCCCCTGAACTGGGGTCTTTTATTCCGTGTGTGAGACCAAGAATTGAGGCTAATCTGTCTGCATCCTGTGCTATTTCAATATCCCCCACTGTCAGATAATCTCCCATTGGATCCCAGCCCCTATCCTCCCGTCTCTCACGGTACAGAATTTGAGAGCTCCACATCCCAGTCTTTAATCACTGCTCCTCTGTGATAACTGACAACCTGATCTTCCATCATGTCCTCACCCCTCCTCCTCCCTCACTGACTGGGTTTGATGGAATTATTTCCTCACGTTACCTGTTGAATCTGTACCATCCTTCAGCAAGGTTTTTATCAGACTTCCATTGGCCTTTTTTGCACTGAGTGTTGGAACAATCTGTGCTCCTCCAGGGCTGATCCAGGACGGTGTAGATTACACACGGGTCACTGCCTACGGAGTCTGTGGGTGGGACACAAGATGATGGGTAGTGTTAGTGTAATGTCCACTTGCCTTCACCCAGCCTCTGATATACCCAGCTGCATTTCCGCCATTCTTGGAGCAGAAAATCCTCAGTTTTATTCTCCAAGCAACAGATCGAGCACCTTGAAAAAAGCTTCACACACGCTCCATTTCAAAACGTTGCCCCATTGCTGTCCCCATCTGCTAACTTGCTGTTGCAGATATATCGGTCTGTTACAGTAAATCTTGCATTTATATAGCACCAGTGAAACTCTCTGGCTGCACTGGAGCATGTTAGTGAACTGCATGAGGAATTTGGCTGCTGTTGTAATGTGGGAAATCCAGCAACCAATTACTGAAGAACTATGTTTCAATAGACAATAGACAATAGGTGCAGGAGGAGGCCATTCGGCCCTTCGGGCCTGTACGCACCGCCACTCAATGTGATCATGGCTGATCACTCTCAATCAATATCCAGTTCCTGCCTTCTCCCCATACCCCATGACTCCGCTATCCTTAAGAGCGCTATCCAGCTCTCTCTTGAATGCATTCAGAGAATTTCCACGAACATTTGATCAATAATATGTTGTCTGAGAAACAAGGAACTGCAAATGTTGGATCACAAACAAAGCACAAAGTGCTGGAGTAACTCAGCGGGTTAGGTAGCATCTCTGGTGATCATGGATGTGTGACACTTTGGACTGGGATCCTTTTGAAGAAAGGTCCTGACCCGAAACGTCACAAATCCATGTTCTCCAGAAACGCTGCTTGACCTGCTGAGTTACTCCAGCACATAGTCAAGTCAAGTCAAGTCAAGTCAAGTCAAGTCAATTTTATTTGTATAGCACATTTAAAAACAACCCACGTTGACCAAAGTGCTGCACATCTGATTAGGTACTAAGGAAAAAATGAAACATACAGTAGCACGCAAACAGTTCACAGCGCCTCCTTAATGAGCCTCAAACGCTAGGGAGTAGAAATAGGTTTTGAGCCTGGACTTAAAGGAGTCGATGGAGGGGGCAGTTCTGATGGGGAGAGGGATGCTGTTCCACAGTCTAGGAGCTGCAACCGCAAAAGCGCGGTCACCCCTGAGCTTAAGCCTAGACCGCGGGATAGTGAGTAGATTGTCTAATATGTGCTGTCATCATGTTCAGGTCAGAACATCGCCACCCATCTCTCCCCTGCGCCCCTCTGTCTCTCCTCCACTCTCACCTTTTACTAACACTCCTCCCTTTCACTCCATGTCTAACCCCTCCCTTTTCTCCCTTCCCCTCAGGGGGGTGAATCAACCACTTTTGAAGCCTGACGTCCTTCAACGAAGGAAGTCTGCTGCCCCACAGTCAGGTCTATGCCTCCTCCCAGCAGCACAGTGACCCAGCCAGTGAGGCTGTTGCCCCCACACAGTGACCCAGCCAGTGAGGCTGCTGCCCCACACAGTGACCCAGCCAGTGAGGCTGCTACCCCCACACAGTGACCCAGCCAGTGAGGCTGCTACCCCCACACAGTGACCCAGCCAGTGAGACTGCTGCCCCCACACAGTGACCCAGCCAGTGAGACTGCTGCCCCCACACAGTGACCCAGCCAGTGAGACTGCTGCCCCCACACAGTGACCCAGCCAGTGAGGCTGCTACCCCCACACAGTGACCCAGCCAGTGAGACTGCTGCCCCCACACAGTGACCCAGCCGGTGAGGCTGCTGCCCCACAGTGACCCAGCCAGTGAGACTGCTGCCCCCACACAGTGACCCAGCCGGTGAGGCTGCTGCCCCCACACAGTGACCCAGCCGGTGAGGCTGCTGCCCTGACACAATCTGTGGGCCAGTGACCCAGCCAGTGAGGCTGCTGCCTCAGCTCCACATCTCCGATCTTATCGCAGCTTCTGGTGCTGTCTACGTGGAGGCTGCACGATCTGGTGACCACTTGCTTTCCCCAGCTGTTGGGTTTGACCTCCTTGTGCCAAACACCAGCATGTTGTGTGGCCACCATGCAATGCCCCAAATGTCTGGATTAGTGCTGGAGTTTAGGGGGTAGATGATGGGAATGTGGGGAGATTAATTTGGGATCAGAGTAGGAATGGTGTAAATAGGTTGGCTCATTCTGTGGGCCAATGTTACAGGCATCAATGTGCTCCGAGTCCAAGTTTACCACCCCAGTCATTCCTGCTTCTCCCCGCTCAGCCTGTGAGAGGGAGGAGGGGGGGAGTGGAGTGTGTGTGATTGTAGGAGGGGGCGTGGGGTGGCCGTGGGTCAGCTGGGAGGGGTCGGAATGTCTCGGGTGTTGAGGTGGGTTGGGGTGTGTCAGAGGCCACAAGATATGGCGGGCTGCGGGGCTGGTTGGGGTGTTCAGCACAGGATGGGATGTGGTGGGGAGTGGGACAGATGGCAGGAGTGGGAAAGGCAGGGGGTTAGGGGGTGTGATAGTCAGGAGAGAGGTTGTGGGTCCGCCCTGTCCTAGGGGGATGGAACAATGAGCGTAGCCGTCAGCCCAAGGGGCTGTGGCACATCAGGGTGCAGGGGTAGGGGGCTCAGATTGGTGCTCCATGGTCAGGTGGTGGGGACAGGTTGTCACGAGCCAGGTTCTTTGCCCGAGACATCCTGCCCAGCATCAGTGGTCACCCTCAGCCACAGTGTGTGAGTGGGCAGTGCTGTTCAATGTGGGCCAGGGGAGGGGTGACCATGGCAGACAGGGGCAGTTCACCAGGTTGGGGAGGGGGGGGGTAACAGTACCGGGGGTGGGATTGGACAGGGTATTGGTCCAGGTATTCTAGTTGGTAGTATGTGATCCTGACTGTGGACAGGTCACACGTCAGTAATAGGGACAGGGAGTGGGGGGGGGGGGGGGGGGGGGGGGGGGGGGCACAGGTCATTCACAGGCCGGAGGTCACAGGTCACTCCAGGAAGGCGAGGTCCAGACACATCAGCTTGATCAGACTGTGGGAGAGGGAGATCTGCATGTGGGCAGCACTGACCACGGATGCAACATTCAGCCCTGTGTGTGGGCTGATGACTCGGGACGTCCCAGACTTTACCCCCTCCCCCTCCACTCCTCACACACCCCACAAGCTCCACCCCCACCCACACTTTATCAACATGCAGAGCAACATACCTGCACAATACACACTGTAATATCCGGGTGTCGGCTTCAGAAAATACACAAAATAACCACCACAGTGTTTGATTGTGATTTCCTGATGCTTGAGGCAGGGGTCTCCATTGCTGTTGCCTTTAATCCAGGTGAAGCAGACTGTCCTGGTCACCTCCCCGTCTTCCACACTGGGATGGGAACCTGCAATGAGGTTTATAAACATTGTGAAATGTACCCGGTCCCACAGTGCAGCAGGGAATGTGAATCTGGAGCCAGTGTAACACAGCGATCACAACCCAGTCAGTCTCAGTCTCAGTCAGTGGTGAGCTGCTATTAAAATAAAATCAGAATATTAAAACAAACAAAGTCAGGTTTTGCAAAAAGTAAATGTGATTCACTTCAAGCAGTGAAGTCTTGTTATAGCTGTGCAGTGTTGATGAGACCACACCCTGGCCACACTCTCATCTCACGACTATCATCAGGAAGGTGCAGGAGCCTGAAAACTGTGACCTCCAGGTTCAAGAACAGCTTCTTCCCAGCAACTATCAGGCTCTTGAACACTTCACAACACTAACCTCAGCAACCATGATCTTCTATTGATTGTGTCTTTGGTTGCCCTACAGACTTTGGTATTTGCTCAATTACAGTTACCTTGAGTTGCAGTTATTAATACATTGTATTTTTTATTACTCTATTTTATCTGTAGAGCTGTACAGATCTGGATCATCACTCTGACCTTTGCAACAGAGTACATCAGTTGTACATTCTTGTCCACCTACCATGTAACCAGCCGGGACTCCACGCAGAGCAGCGATGGAATGGAACTGCACTCTCGGGAATCTTCACATTGTCATAACTGAAACAACAAGCAGAGAGTCAGCCCCCGACTGAGGGAAAGATTAGCGACTGGGGTCTATTACATCGCACCGTCCAATATAGGTCCAGTGCCAGGAAACCCTTTTTTCCGTTTACAAAATCTCTCTTCCCTTCCTGCTGAATTTGGGAGTTTCTTTTCCCTGTATTCCATTCCCTGTCCCACAATGGGGGCTGATACTATCAATCTAACGCCTTATTCTCTTCCAGTTACTTAATATATAACAGTAAGTTGCCAGTCGGCCCATCGCGATCATACTGGCCCTCACAAAAGTTGTCCATTCAGCCCTCTGCCCCCTCGCCTAAATTCCCCGTAACTCTGCAACTTATTCCCTCTCACATGCCCATGAATTCCCCATTGATTATTTTGCCACTTGCCTCCATGAGTGGGAGTTCACAGGACCAGTTCATCTACCAGCATATATTTGGGATGCGGGAGCACCAGGGGGAAACCCACCCAGGGAAGACCATGCAAATCCACATAGAAAGTGCAGATGTCAGGATCGAACTGGGATCCTTGTAGATGCAAGCTCCAGCACTAACTCCGACACATTGTCACGTGCGATCAGTTTACCTGCTAAATCTGTACCACCCTTCCTTCAGATATCCATCATCCATCCATCGGCCACTGCACCGAGTTTCAAGACAACCCGAGCTCCTCCAGGGCTGATCCAGGACGGTGTGGGTTTCACACGGATCACCAAGCGTGGAGTCTGCATCTGTGGGACAGGATAATGATCAGCGTTAAAGTAAGACTGAGCTAAGTTCACTCAAACCCCAGCCACATCCTACAAAACAGGAGCACCAACAACCTCTGATTTAGAGCCAGTGGTAAAAAGCAGCACAGAAACGAGTTCCACAACCACCATATCAGATTTGGTTTATGTTTGGTATTGTCACGTAATATTTCATTCCAGCCTTTTGGCCATCTGGACTAATCGCAAATGCCTACAATAGGTCCATATCCTTCTGTGTCTTGTCTGTTCACATATCTGTGTAAATGAATCATAATTCCCATGATTGGTTCTGATTCTACCACCCTCTCTGGCTGCACATTCACCACTCCGTGTGGAAGAACCAAGCATTACAAGTTATAACCTCCAGCCAGTATAAAGGTCAACCAAATGAACACATAAATGATTCCTCCATCTTGTTTTCACTGCCGCACACATTATATTGAAAAAGGGACCGGGGGAGACCAATGGGCCCAACTGGATGATGCCAGCTCCTGGTGCAGGAACCCCATCATTTCCATTCCTCCCTCATTAGTTCCCTTCAGCCCTGCAACTTGTTTTCTTTCACACAAGCTATTCAATTCTCTAGAGTCATACAGCATGGAAACAGGCACTTCAGCCCAACCTGCCCACACTACCCAGCATGTCCCAGCTACACTGGTCCCACCTGCTCACGTTTGGCCCATATCAATGTTATATTTAATATAAAGTACTTCATATACATCTTGTATAGGTGTAAGCTGTATTGAAGGGAGCTGATTGGGCAAAGAGAAGCTGGCCATGCTGATTGAGGAATCTAGGGCCAGAGCCAATCCTTTCAGGGGTGGGTAGGGAAGAGATCCAAATGGAGACGGAGACATAATATTTGTAACTTTCTTCTGCAAATCAAATTAAAATTGGAGGAATAGTGGAAGCGAAGGTGGTTATCTAACAACAAGATCATTATCAACTGGGTCAATGAGCCAAGCAACAGCAGATAGATATTAATGCGAGGTGTTGCATTTTGGTAAGACAAGCCAGGCAGGACTTACACAGAGACACTAAGGGGTACAGGTACATAGTTCCAATGATGTGGTGATACAGGTTGACTGGAAAACAAAGAAGGTGGTGACACAAGACACTGCAGATGCTGGAATATACAGCAAAAATACAAAGTACTGGACAAACTCAGTGGGCCAGGCAGCTTCTGTTGAATGAATGCAGACCTCCCAACATTTGATTTTACAAATTCAGAATTTTGATGTCCAAAATCCATAATTTTACATCAAAATTCATAATATGGCACTTAATGCAACTTTTCAACAAAAGAAAGTATGCATGCCAAATGCACGTACGTGTTGCGCTACATTCACGTGCAGAACGACTATTATTACAACAGTCTGTAGTTCTTGGACCACATGTACAATGTCAGGCCTATCACGAGTATATTCTACTATTATACAAAGGTTATTGAACGGAAATACTTTTTACAACAAAGAAAAGATTGTTTTGTTTGGTTTTTTCTATTTTGCTTTTTCTTTACACATCCCAATTCTCTTGGTGTTGAATAAAAGAACAATGATCATAAAATGTATGACTAAGATATGAAGAAAGAGATTCATTTAAAAAACAGCATATACCTAAATTAATTAAAGACATACTTGCTCCAGTGGTCTTCAACAGCAAATCACAATGGTACATGTCCCCCACAACTATACTCCCCCCTCTCCCCCCCCCCTCCCCCCCTTCCCCCCTTCCCCCCTCCCCCCCTCCCCCCCCCCCCAAATCCACTCCCCGACCCCTCCTCCTGCACTCCCCGCCCAACCCCACTCTCCCCCAACCCCCCGGCCCCCACTCCCTCTCCCACTACACTGGCCCCCTCCTCCCCACCTCAACCCCCCCATCCCCTCTCAACATCAACGGGTCTCAGGCTCCGTGGCGAGGCATGGCCAGCGGCGAGGCCGGGCCAGCAGGCGAGGCGAGGACAGGCTAGAGGCCAGGACAGGCTAGAGGCCAGGACAGGCTAGAGGCCAGGCCAGGCTAGCGGCCAGGACAGGCTAGCGGCCAGGACAGGCTAGCGGCCAGGACAGGCTAGCGGCCAGGACAGGCTAGCGGCCAGGACAGGCTAGAGGCCAGGACAGGCTAGAGGCCAGGACAGGCTAGAGGCCAGGACAGGCTAGTGGGCAGGACAGGCTAGAGGCCAGGACAGGCTAGCGGCCAGGACAGGCTAGAGGCCAGGACAGGCTAGAGGCCAGGACAGGCTAGAGGCCAGGACAGGCTAGTGGCCAGGACAGGCTAGAGGCCAGGACAGGCTAGTGGCCAGGACAGGCTAGTGGCCAGGACAGGCTAGTGGCCAGGACAGGCTAGAGGCCAGGACAGGCTAGAGGCCAGGACAGGCTAGAGGCCAGGACAGGCTAGCGGCGAGGCCAGGCTAGAGGCGAGGCCAGGACAGGCTAGAGGCCAGGACAGGCTAGAGGCCAGGACAGGCTAGAGGCCAGGACAGGCTAGAGGCCAGGCCAGGCTAGAGGCCAGGCCAGGCTAGAGGCGAGGCCAGGCTAGAGGCCAGGACAGGCTAGAGGCCAGGACAGGCTAGCGGCGAGGCCAGGCTAGCGGCGAGGCCAGGCTAGAGGCGAGGCCAGGACAGGCTAGAGGCCAGGACAGGCTAGCGGCCAGGACAGGCTAGCGGCCAGGACAGGCTAGCGGCCAGGACAGGCTAGCGGCCAGGCCAGGCTAGAGGCCAGGACAGGCTAGAGGCCAGGACAGGCTAGAGGCCAGGACAGGCTAGAGGCCAGGACAGGCTAGTGGCCAGGACAGGCTAGTGGCCAGGACAGGCTAGAGGCCAGGACAGGCTAGAGGCCAGGACAGGCTAGTGGCCAGGACAGGCTAGAGGCCAGGACAGGCTAGTGGCCAGGACAGGCTAGAGGCCAGGACAGGCTAGAGGCCAGGACAGGCTAGCGGCCAGGACAGGCTAGAGGCCAGGACAGGCTAGAGGCCAGGACAGGCTAGTGGCCAGGACAGGCTAGAGGCCAGGCTAGAGGCGAGGCCAGGACAGGCTAGAGGCCAGGCCAGGCTAGTGGCCAGGACAGGCTAGAGGCCAGGACAGGCTAGTGGCCAGGACAGGCTAGAGGCCAGGACAGGCTAGAGGCCAGGACAGGCTAGAGGCCAGGACAGGCTAGCGGCCAGGACAGGCTAGCGGCCAGGCCAGGCTAGCGGCCAGGACAGGCTAGAGGCCAGGACAGGCTAGAGGCCAGGCCAGGCTAGTGGCCAGGACAGGCTAGAGGCCAGGACAGGCTAGAGGCCAGGACAGGCTAGAGGCCAGGACAGGCTAGAGGCCAGGACAGGCTAGAGGCGAGGCGAGTACAGCGCCACGACCGGGCCAGTGGCGAGGCATGTGTTTTGCGGGAAAATGTGAGGCAAAATCAGAATGGCGGGAATGAAATAAGAAAGTGGAAACTTTCCGGCAAATTGTGAGGGTTGGGAGGTCTGTGAATGGAAAGAAGACGATTTGGATGAGGCCCCGACAGACTGATTGGAAAGCTGTAAAAGAGGTGAGGGTGGGGGCGGGACAAAGCCTGGCAAGTGAAAGGTGGATGCAGGTGAAGGGTGGGAGATTGGCTGATGGAAGAAACACTCAGCAGATTGAGCAAAGAGAAATAGATTCAACGTTTCAAGTTAAGAAACTTCATTCAAAAAGTGCAAGTTAAAACCTTTGCATATTGATGAACTATTTAGAATGTGGAAAGACAGCAGTCAATTTCTGGAATGCATCACCCACAAACTGCAACAGGATGTCGAACAATAATGTGTTTAATGACAATAACAGGACAATACCACAAAGGCAGAACTCTTGCAGTTTACTTGGAGCATGGCTGGGGAGTTCAGCAGAGCTCCTCTCATTGAGCAAAGCTGCCTCGGCACTGTGTGGAAATCAGCCTAATGTCGGTCTGGAGTCTCTGACGCACCAACCAGACACAGGGGATGGGAATACCGAGGATGCTGGCAGCAATTCCAGAAGGGACAGGAGCAATAATGGTTGTGTGAACAAACTGAAGGGAGATACATGGGTCTGCTGGGTGGACGAAACAGGGACTGGGGCAGAAACAAAATGTTCCGTTGGCAAGTATTAATTGATATTAGTTTAATGCAGTAGAGATTCACCAGGATATTTTTAAGGCAGAGATAGATAGATGGATTCTAGATTAGTACGAGTATCGGGGGCTATGGGGAGAAGGCAAAAACATGTAGTTCAGAGGGAAAGATAGTTCAGCCATGATTGAATGGCAGAGTAAACCTGATGGGCCGGATGGCTTCATTCTGCTCTATCACCTATGAACTTGAATCAAGGACAAGTCGCACCCTGGCCACTCCCTCTTTTAAATCAAGGACGAGTTGCACCCTCTTCCTCTTCTCCCCTCTCCTATCAGACAAAAGGTATAGAAATGTGAAAACGCACACCTCCAGATTCAGAGACAGTTTCTTCCTAGCTGTTATCAGGCAAGTGAACCATTCTACCACAACAAGAGAGCAGTCCTGAACTACTATCTAACTCATTGGAAACCCTCGGACCTTACTGGCTTTATCTTGCACTAAATGTTATTCACGTTATTCCCTCTATCATGTTTCTGTAAACTGTGGATGGCCCAATTGTAATCATGCATTGTCTTTCCGCTGATTATTTAACACTTAACAAAAGCTTTTCACTGTACTTCGGTACACATGACAATAAACTAAACTCAACACAACTCAGAATGTTACTTGGGCTTGAGGACTGAGTTATCGGGAGAGGTTGGATAGGTTGGGACTTTTTTCTTTGAAGCATTGGTGACTGAGGAGTGACCTTATTGAGGTGCACAAGAACATGAGGGACACGGACAACACTCAGTCTTTTTTCCCCAGGGGAGATCATTCTAAACCGAGAGGCCTTATCATGAATTGAAATCCTAAATTGTGGTGAAGCCATATTTGAGGGTCTGAGAGAGGATCAAGTTGAACGGAGAAGATTGTTTGAAGGAAAAGGAACGTCAGGAAAGTGTGATGTTTTTTAGTGTGCAGTCAAGAGCTCAGGACATGCACGTCCCTGTTATAGTGAAGGGCAAGGCAGGCAAACATAAGGAAACTTGGTGTATGAGGGAAATTGAGGCTTTGGTCAAGATTAAGAAGGAGGCATGGGGCATGTATAGGCAGCTGGGATCAAGTGCATCCCTGGAGGAGTTTTAAGAACTAAGGAGAACATTTAAAAGGATATCAGAAGGGCAAAAAGGGGCCAGGAGATAGCTCTTGCAGATGGCATTAAGGACAATCCGAAGAGATTTTATAAATACACAACACACAAAAGTGTAACTGGAGAGAGTAGAACCCCTCTGGAATTAAAGCGGTCAATTCTGTGTGGAGACACAGATGGCTAAGGTCCTCAATGAGTATTTCTCCTCTGTTTTTACGGAGGCGAAGGACAGGAGGACGGCAATCAATGGAAGTAAATTTAGAACTGCCAGTATTACCGTCAAATAGATGCTTAAGGTTCTAATGGGAATCAAGGTAGACAAATGTTCCGGACTGGATCAGATATAACTGAGAACACTGTGGGAAGCCAGAGAGTAAATTGTGGAAGCCCTGGCTGAAGTTTATGAGTCATTATTAAATACAGGAGGTGCTGGAAGACTGGACAGTGGCAAACATTGTGCCTCCATTCACGAAAGGCTGCAGGGTAAAGGATGGAAACTATAGGCCAGTGATCCTAACACTTCTGTTAAGTTACTAGTGAGTATTCTGAGTGATAGGATATGTATGCATATATACAGGGAGGGGGGAGAGGGAGGGGGGAGAGGGGGGGGAAGAGGGAGGGGGAAGAGGAAGGGGGGAGGGGGGAAGAGGGAGGGGGGAAGAGGGAGGGGGAGGGGGAGGGGGGAAGAGGGAGGGGGAAGAGGGAGGGGAAGAGGGAGGGGGAAGAGGGAGGGGGGAAGAGGGAGGGGGAAGAGGGAGGGGGGGATGAGGGAGGGGGGGAAGAGGGAGGGGGGAAGAGGGAGGGGGGAAGAGGGAGGGGGGGAAGAGGGAGGGGGGAAGAGGGAGGGGGGATGAGGGAGGGGGGAGAGTGAGGGGGAAGAGGGAGGGGGAACAGGGAGGGGGAAGAGGGAGGGGGAAGAGGGAGGGGGAAGAGGGAGGGGGGGAAGAGGGAGGGGGGAAGAGGGAGGGGGGGAAGAGGGAGGGGGGAAGAGGGAGGGGGGAAGAGGGAGGGGGGAAGAGGGAGGGGGGGAAGAGGGAGGGGGGGAAGAGGGAGGGGGGGAAGAGGGAGGGGGGGAAGAGGGAGGGGGGGAAGAGGGAGGGGGAAGAGGGAGGGGGAAGAGGGAGGGGGAAGAGGGAGGGGGAAGAGGGAGGGGGGAGAGGGAGGGGGTGAAGAGGGAGGGGTGGAAGAGGGAGGGGGGAAGAGGGAGGGGGGATGAGGGAGGGGGGATGAGGGAGGGGGAAGAGGGAGGGGGAAGAGGGAGGGGGAACAGGGAGGGGGGAAGAGGGAGGGGGGAAGAGGGAGGGGGAAGAGGGAGGGGGAAGAGGGAGGGGGAAGAGGGAGGGGGGGATGAGGGAGGGGGCGAAGAGGGAGGGGGGAAGAGGGAGGGGGGGAAGAGGGAGGGGGGAAGAGGGAGGGGGGGAAGAGGGAGGGGGGGAAGAGGGAGGGGGGGAAGAGGGAGGGGGAAGAGGGAGGGGGAAGAGGGAGGGGGAAGAGGGAGGGGGGAGAGGGAGGGGGTGAAGAGGGAGGGGTGGAAGAGGGAGGGGTGGAAGAGGGAGGGGTGGAAGAGGGAGGGGGGAAGAGGGAGGGGGGAAGAGGGAGGGGGGAAGAGGGAGGGGGAAGAGGGAGGGGAAGAGGGGGGGAGAGGGAGGGGGTTGGGGGAAGGGGGGGGGGGTGCTGCACCAATGCAGGAGAGGTTTGGGCCCAACTGGTCCACTTGATCTAGTAATCAATACATTTCCTGAAACATGGGTGTCATCACTGTTCTATTCCATTTCTCTAATTTTAGCCTTTGGCTGCGGTTCCCCAACACAACATTCACACAATCCACATCCCTATTCACTAGTTATTAGCCGGGTTGGGAGCTGCTTTATGTTCTCGTCGTCCACCCTGGGTAGCTCTACAGAACTGGCTAAATTTGCAGCAAAGCTTCAACTACGGTCTCTGAAACACCAATTGCCACTTTTGATTGTTGTAGTTGACATACGAAAGAAGAAGTTATTAGCCCTCACTATTTCTTCCCCGACAATACCGTTGTCTTAAGCTGAGACGGGAGATATTTAAGAGGGACTCAGAGACAACCTTTTCAGTCAGAGGGTAGTCAGTATCTGGAATGAGCTGCCAGAGGAAGCTATGGAAGGGGATACAAAAAAGGCCCTTAAAAGACGTAGACAGATATAGTAGTAGGAAGAGCTTAGAGGGCTTTGGGCCAAATGCAGGCAAATGGGACTAGTCCACTATACCCACTTGATCGGCGTGGACAAGGTGGGTGAAGGGCCTGTTCCTGTACTATACACCTCTGGAAATAAAGACAATGAACTGGGGCCACAGTTAGATGTGGGCTTATGGCAGTGGTCATGTCTTAGTGTTGGGAGGAGAAGCTGCTGAACTTTGCTAGATACAGGTTTCATAGGAGACCTAAAATACAAAGATGCCCAGGCACTGGTGATTGGGAATTTCAACAGCATTTTCACCAACTGGGATACCAGTGCAAGGAAGGGGAGAGATGCAGAAGTATTATCAGAGTACACTGAGGAGTAAATATCTATAGACTAAAACTCTTGTTTGTTTGTTCCTGATGTACAGCCAAAATGGTACATGACAGCGTGATAATTTTAGGCCCACCTTACTCACCGTCATCCCTTTGGTGCTAATGGAAGAAGTTTCATTGAAATTGGTGTTATATTTTTTAAGTTATTCACATTTTAAAGTTTAAATCTATCTCCTAGGGAGGGAGGGAGGGAGGTAGGATAAGGGGGGGTTGGGGGGGATGGAGTGGGGTGGAGGAGAAGGGGGTGGGATGGGGAGGGAGGGAGGGAGGGAGGGAGGGAGGGAGGGAGGGAGGGAGGGAGGGAGGGAGGGAGGGAGGGAGGGAGGGAGGGAGGGAGGGGGAGGGAGGGGGGGGAGGGAGGGAGGGGGAGGGAGGGGGGGGAGGGAGGGAGGGAGGGAGGGAGGGAGGGAGGGAGGAGGGAGGGAGGGAGGGGGAGAGCGGAGGGAGGGGGAGAGCGGAGGGGGGAGAGGGGAGGGGGAGGGTGCTGCACCAATGCAGGAGAGCTTTGGGCTCAACGGGTCCACTTGGTCTAGTAGAACATAAAACAGTACAGCACGGAAACAGGCCCTTCGGCCCACAATGTCTGTGTCACACATATTGCCAAGTAAGGCTAATCTTCTCTGTCTGCACATGACCTATATGCCTCCATTACATGCCAATCTATGTGCATTTAAACATAGAAACATAGAAACATAGAAAATAGGTGCAGGAGTAGGCCATTCGGCCCTTCGAGCCTGTACGCACCGCCATTCAATATCATATATCATATCATATATATACAGCCGGAAACAGGCCTTTTCGGCCCACCAAGTCCGTGCCGCCCAGCGATCCCCGCACATTAACACTATCCTACATAATATGATCAGCCATAATATGATTGTGGCTGTTCATCCAGCTCAGTAACCTGTACCTGCCTTCTCTCCATACCCCCTGATCCCTTTAGCAAAAAGGGCCACATCTAACTTCCTCTTAAATATAGCCAATCAATTAGCCTCAACTACCTTCTGTGGCAAAGAATTCCACAGACTCACCACTCTCTGTGTGAAGAAATGTTTTCTCATCTCGGTCCTAAAAGACTTCCCCCTTATCCTTAAACTGTGGCCCCTGGTTCTGGACTCCCCCAACATCGGGAACAATCTTCCCGCATCTAGCCTCTCCAACCCCTTAAGAATTTTATATGTTTCTATAAGATCCCCCCTCAGTCTTCTAAATTCCAGCGAGTACAAGCCCAGTCTATCCAGTCTTTCTTCATATGAAAGTCCCGCCATCCCACGCTTCTTAAACACCACTATCGTATCTGCCTCCACTGCAGTGCGTTCCACATACCCACCAGCCTCTGTGTAAATAAATACTTGCCCTGCATATCATCTTTAAATTTTGCCCGTGTCAACTTAAAACTATGCTCTCCGGACCTTAACATTTCAATTCTGGTCAAAAGGTTATCACCACTCAATTTACAACAGCAGCTTGTAGGCAATACAAAGCAGGGGGAGTCAATCATGGAGAACAGAGTGAAGACTTGGAACAAATATGTTCCCATTAAAGAATTGGAGACTCTAATCCAAGAGGCACACAGATCTCGAGGAAAGCATGGGGTTGGCCAAAGCAAAAATGGGAGATTTAGGATAGATGCCAAGAGCCGAAAAAGTAGATATGGAGAGGAGGTGCAGAGGATGTTAAGATTACACGGTCAACCAGGAAGACACATGGGTGAAGAACACTGACATATAAGCAACAAAGGCACTTGAGATGTTGTGTAAAGTATGGAGAATGAAAAAATGGAAAGAAAATAGAGAGCTGTGTCGCTGACCAGACAACAGCCTGTATTTGGAGGCAGTGTCCAGTTCGAAACAAACCTCCTTTTTAGTTTAGTTTAGAGATACCGCGCTGAAACACACCCTTTCGCTCACCGTCCATACCTGACCAGCGATCCCTGCACACGAACACCATCCTACACATTAGGGACAATTTACAATTATACCAAGCCAATTAGCCGACAAACCTCGACATGTTTGGCGTGTGGGAGGAAACCAAAACACCCGTAGAAAACCCACGCAGCTCACGGGGAGAACGTACAAACTCCATGCAGACAGCAGCCAGAGTCAGGTTCGAACCCGGGTATCTAGCGCAGTGAGGCAGCAATTCTACCGCTGCACTACCATGCCACCCTTTGCACTGGTATTTCACAGAAGAGGGCATTGGTATCAGCTGTGATGTTGAGGTGGTGAAAGTGAAATAATGTGCAAGAATGGAGCTGATAGCGATAACAGTTTTGTAGAATCTTTAATTTAAACAGCCCATCACACTTATACAGAATAGAGAGATTGGCGGAGAAGTTGCATCTGCTGAATAAGTGGAAAACTAAGCTGCCTGCTCCTTCATATCAATATTGCTGCCTTTTCAAACTTGCTGTCTCTTCTCTTTTTAATCCCTGTTCTAATATTCTGTGTCAAATTTTCATTGGTCATGGCCCATTTACACTGAATAGATACATTGCTATTGCTCCTGTACAGACAATATATAATTCCCAATTCTTCTTGCCGTACAACACACAGTTTACCCCTGTTGGAAATGACTCACTCAGAGAACCCAGGATCAGTAGCAGAACCCTCATTTCACCAGGTGACATTCTGCAAATGAAAGCAGGGAATTAAAATCAGAGAGAAATGAGGGACTGGGGTCTTGTGCAAGCTGTAAAGTGGGACAGTAATTAATAGTGGGTGAAACACATGACTCCTTGACTGGGAAATCTACAGACAAACGTGAGATCTCCATCTCAGCGTTGTACAGGAAAATCAATTAACATCAATTAACATGAGGTAAGATTCTGAGATTGATCAAGTGGTGATGTCTTCTTACCTGATTCTGCAGAGGTGCTGCTGCCTGGGATGGAGAGAGATGAGACCACCTGCAACCTCCTCAGTCCCGGGGACTCTACCGTGAGTGTTGACAGACTCAGCAACAGCTCGCTGACTACCTTCCACATCCGCTTCACGAGTGAATAACTGCAGGGCTGGATAATAGTGCAGCCGATGTGGGTTTGGGGGAAACATGCAAAGCAGACAAACCAACAACTAATCTGGATCTGTGGAATGAAGAGTCCATTGTTTCCAGTCAACTTCCTCTAACAACTGCAGATCAGTGAAGGGTCAGCACTGAGCAGGGGCTGCAATTGTAACAGACAAATGTATTAGAGAGGAACTGCACTGTAGATCTTGTATAAATCCTGCCCATTTTTTTATATGCTGTTATGTTTGTGTGCTACTGTATGTTTCATTTTTTCCTTAGCACCTAATCAGATGTACAGCACTTTGGTCAACGTGGGTTGTTTTTAAATGTGCTATACAAATAAAATTGACTTGACTTGACTTGACATGAAATGACCAGCTGACCATTATTACACAGGGGGCCATACTGGAACAGAAATAGACATAAGTCTAGATTTACTAGAATGTTGCCTGGGTTTCAGCACTTAAGCTACAGAGAGAGGTTGAACAGGTTGGGTCTTTATTCTTTGGAGCGTAGAAGGTTGAGGGGGGACTTGATAGAGGTTTTTAACATTTTAAGAGGGACTGACAGAGTTGACGTGGGTAAGCTTTTCCTTTTGAGAGTGGGGAAGATTCAAACAAGGGGACATAACTTCAGAATTAAGGGACATAACTTCAGAATTAAGGGACAAAAGTTTAGGGGTAACATGAGGGGTGGCTTTATTTACTCAGGGGGTGGTGGCTGTGTGGAATGAGCTTCCGGTGGAAGTGGTGGAGGCAGGTTTGATTTTATTATTTAAGAGTAAATTGGAAAGGTATATGGATGGGAGGGGATTGGAGGGGTATGGTCTGAGAGCAGGTAGATGAGACTAGGTCAGAGAAAGTGGGCTGCGTGGACTGGTAGGGTTGAACGGGCCTGTTTCCGTGCTGTGATTGTTATATGGTTAAGTATTAACAGAGGGAGCAGTTGTAGGATAAAAGCTGCCAGTGGACTGTGTATTGGAAATGTAATGGACAGAGCAGGCTAGAGAGGAAGTAGCCACAGAATAATCCATGCCATGTCAGTATGTGACACTGAGCTGTGTATATGGGAACTGGAACAGAGATGAAATTGCAGAGAACTTTATCAGATTTATCGTCCACCCCAGCATCATCCCACATGGCAGCATTGAGCTGTGTGGTGGATCTACAGTGAACAGAGAGGGCTGCAAAATGAAACTGGCAGGGTCATTCCTGTTGTACTAAAACATGTCGCATCAGATATTGGTGTCTGTGCTCCGGCCCCAGAACAGACAGTAAACAGGACATTGGCAGCTGAAGCACAACTATGGCCTGCAAACAGGCTCTTGGGCCAACTCACGTTCGCCTCTGCCTGACCATAATTGTCCCTCTAATCCTTTCCGATCCATGAACCTGTCCAAAAGCTTTTTAAATGTCATAATTATTTCACTCGGGT
>NC_135986.1:17919924-17947305 GCF_053455715.1 Rhinoraja longicauda
GAGATGTCTCCAGGACCAGAAACATCACCAATGTCTAAAGGAGGAAAGTCCAACCTCAAACAAACAGAAGACCATAAGACATTGGAGCAGAATGAGGCCATTTGGCCCATCAGGCTTGATCCACCATCATGGCATCTCCCCTCTCATCACCATCCCCCTGCATTCTCCCTGGAACCTTTAATATCTTTATTAATCGAGCCTATCAATCTCTGCTTTAAAAATACCCAAATGACAGCCTCCACCACCATCTGTGGCAATGAATTCTACAGATTCACCATCCTCTGGCTAAAGAAATTCTTCCTCAATCCATCTTAGAGATACATTCTTGTATTCTCAGGATGTGCCATCTGCTCCTTGACTCTCCCTCCATTGGAAACATCTTCTCCGCATCCACACTGTCTGGGCCTTTCATTATTCATTATTTCATTATTGATCCTCCCACAATTCAGTAAATAGTCTAAATGTTTATTCCTTCTACCAAAGTGCATGACCGTACAATTTGCTGTGCTGTATTCCATCTGCCACTTCTTTCCCCAATCTGCCAACTTGCCCATGTCCTTCTGCAAAGTCCCTGCATCCTCAATACTACCTGCCCCGACACCTATCTTCATATTATCGGCAAACTTGGCCAGAATGCATCAATTCCATCACACCGATCTTTAACATACAACATGGAAAGTAGTGGACTCAACACTGGCCCCTGTGGAACACCACTCGTCACCGGCAGCCAACCAGAAAACGCATCCTTTATTCACACTCTTTGCCTTCTGACAGTCTGCCCACGGTTATTCCATGTTAGTACCTTGCCTCTAATACCACAGGCTCTTATCTAGTTGTGCATCCTCACTTGCAGCACCTTATCAGAGGCCTTCTGAAAATCTAAGTTAACAACATCCTCTGACTGGCCTTTATCTGCCCTGCTTGTTGATGCCTCAAAGAATTCCAACAGATTTGTCGGGCAAGATCACCCCTGAACAAAACAATGTTGATTTTGGTCTATTTTGTGACATGCGGCCGAGTGCCCTGAAAGCTAATCCTTAATAATAATGGACTCTAAAATCTTAGAGATCACTGAAGTCAGGCTAAAATTTCCTTTCTATTGCATCGATCCCTTCTTAAACGGTGGTTCCTAAAAGCTTTCCAAACCTCTTGCTCCCCGCCAATCGTTGCCATATTGTATGCCTTCACATTTGCTTTGATGCTGTCTTTGAAGTGCTTTGAGAGGCTGGTCCTCTCACACATCAAATCCAGCATCCCTGACTCACTGGACCCACATCAATTTGCATACAGGGCAAATAGATCCACAGAGGACGCCATCTCTCTGGCTCTTCACACTGTCCTGACTCACCTAGAGAGACAGGGCACGTACGTGAGGATGCTATTCATAGACTATAGCTCCGCCTTCAACACGGTCATCCCCACCAAGCTCAGGTGTGGTGCTACGGAGCTCTGTCTCAATCACTCGAACGAGTGAGCTCTAAACATCTTTTGGAATTCGGAGGAGGTACAGCGGTACTCTAAACATCCTTGGGTATCGCTGCGATGCTACAGAAATCTTTTTAAAAGTTTTCTGTGTGTTTTGGGGCTGCGAGCGGTGTTATCAATTGACTGCTCAGCTCCCACTACTGAGGCTGGCAACCTGCCAGGAAACTGTGGCGCACAAAAAGGGGGAGAAAAACCTGTCTGGACTGATACACCTGCGTCCAGAACAACCCCCCCCCACCCTACTGCCTCGTCGCTACTGACCGGACGGGTCTGGTTTTCGTGCGGTGTGGGAGTTTTTCTACACCCTCGACCTTCTTCTGTGGCCTTGAGACCTGGAGCTGAAGGAGCCTCCTCTCTATCAGAGATAGGCTTCCAACAATAACAGACTGCAGGTGAATCCCTTTCGTTGCTGCAGGAGCAGCGAAGACCAGCGGGGATTGCTTGAGAAAGTCTGCAGCTCACCAGGGAACGCAGGAGAGCCAAGATACCCGGGCCAAGAGGCCGTGACGCAGCAGTTTCTAGTGGGAGCCGCCATTATTGACGTTCGAGGCAACACCACTCGCCTCCCTCCCTTGAACTGTTCTACACTTGTTTGTGTGTTTGGACTTGGCCCCGTGCCTTTTGGATTGTCTTTGTCTTTGTGTATCAGTGTTTTTGTTTCACTGTAGTGCCTGATACCATGCAGGGTCAGCGTTCTGGGGGATCGGGGCCTTCGGGGAGTTATGCTAAGGCGGCTGCTTCAGCTGCTTCGGCTGCTCCTCTGGGGGCCCGGTTCCCCATGAGGAACCTACCCTTTGAACATGGGGTCAGGTGCTACTTGCCCCCCCAAATGAACCTGGAGGACTGCGCGGCTGCTGTGGCAGCGGCAGCCAAACCTGTAGGCATTGTGTATGTGGGAAAAATGTTTGGGAAGGGCGTGTTCTTTCTGGAGTCTGTTGAGGGGGTGAACGCGACTGTATGTAAAGGGGTCACAGTGGGTGGACTTTTCCTACAGGTCGAGCCCCTGGGGTCCACCGCGCAGCGGGTGGTCCTATCCAACGTCCCGCCTTGTATCAAGAACGAGGCCCTCCTTCCCCACCTTCATACCCTGGGGAAGATCCTCACCGACATCACCCCAATACCCATGGGGTTCCGCAGGAAGGACTTGCAGCACGTTCTCTCCCTCCGGCGCCAGTTGACAATGTTGCTGGACCGGGAGGAGGTGGTCGACGGGCGCTTCTGTGTCCAGCAGGATGGGCGAGATTTCACCATCTTCTGGACATCGGACCGCCCGAGGTGCCACGCCTGCAAGGAAGTGGGGCATATTCGGAGGAATTGCCCCAAATCCCGGGCGGAGGCCTCCGCCTCCGGTGCCACTAACCCCCCTCCCCCCCCCACTCCCACTCCCCCTGTAGTTGAGTCAGGGAACCCTGGGGATGGGGAGGGTCAAAAGAAGGGGGGCAAGGTGGCGAAGAAGATAAGGCACCTGGGGAACAAACCCCCCGGGGATAAGACTTTGCCACCCATCCCGTCACCTCCCGTTAGGGAGTCCGCAAGCCCCATAATCCAGCCAGGGGCGGAGGGGATTGGGCGGGAGGAGGGGGAGCCGCAGACTAGGGTTGCTCAGGTGACCCCAGAGTCTGTGAGCTCCTCCCCTTCGAAAAAAAGAAGGAGGAATCTCTCCAGGGAGGAGCAGAAGGGGGACATAGGGGAATCTTCCAGTGGGGCGAGGAGTGCTGTGGTGGAGGATGACTCCTGCCCTCTGGTTCAGGCCCCGGTTCCATGCTCTGAAGGGGTTTCTGGGGAGGGTGGTGATGGGGACCACTCGGGTGTAATGGAGCAGGGAGAGATTCCTGTTGGGGAGGGAATCCCAATTCATGCACCCGAGGAAGCCCAGGAGCAACCCACCCAGGACGAGGTGCAGAACACGCCTGTGGAGTTAGGGATAGTAGGCGGGGAGGGGGAAGGGGAAACCAGCCCTTCTCTCCCGCAGGACCTGGCTCCAGAGGGACTCCCTGAGTCTGGGGCACCAGAGTCCACTCTGGGCCCAACTGGTGGAGGGATAGACCCCACTGTCAATGGTCTTGACTGCCCAGGTACACCCGAGGAAGGCCCCTCTGCCACTGGCCCCACGGTGGGGACTGAGGTGGAGGAGAGACCAGAGGGTGGGGAAGAGGCAACCGCTGCACAGGGTGGGGCGGGAGTCTCAAGCACAGAAGGTGTGTCCAAGGATGGGAACGGTGACTCCATCTGCAGTGGGGGGGTGGAAGAGGACTCCTCGGGCAATGAGTCAATGGATGTTCTCGCTGCCCCCGACGCCACTCCTCTCATTCCAGTGGAGGAGATCCGTGAGTTCATCGCGGCCACCGAAGGAGCCCAACATCGGCCCAAACTGGCCTCCCTCCGGTGGCCGAACTTACAAGGGGTCACCAGCTCCCTGAACCTCATCCTCAGAAGGAAGGGGAGGGGAAAGGGAGGGACGGGGGTGAAGGGAGGGACGGGGGTGAAGGGAGGGATGGGGGTGAAGGGGAACGACCGGCGTCAGCTCAGGTCTTTCTTGGACGACCTGGAAAAGGACGCCGAGGCCTAGAGCAGCGTCGTTCCTGCTGAGGGTAGAGGGACCAGTAGAGCGTCCCTTGTTGCCAAGATCCGGAAGGTGAAACGCACTGCCAATCCATCTAGGGTCCGTAGCGGCAAAGGCGACTCTGCTGTCAGTGACCAGGGGACTGGTGAGGGGATCTAGTGTACTTCTGACATGGCGATCACCATAGCCAGTTATAACATCAATGGCAGCAGGAGGCCTCTCCGCAGGTTTAACCATCTCTCAACCCTGAGGGATGGGAAATATGCGGTGAGCTTCCTGCAGGAAACCCACACCATCCCAGGAGACGAGTCCACCTGGCTCCTGGAGTGGAGTGGTGAGGTCTTCATGAGCCACCTCAGCTCCATTTCCAGTGGGGTGGCCATTTTGCTGGCCCCGAATTTCCGGCCAGAAATCCTAAAGGTCCAGGAATTGGTGCCAGGCCGCTTGCTTCACCTGGCCGTGCGCCTGGATGGAGTGCTGTTGCATTTTGTCAACGTGTACGCCCCCAAGCCCGCCGTGTTGCAGACGTGCCTGTTCCGGGAGGTGTCTACCCTTTTGAGCTCCATCGACCCTGGCGACTGCGTGATCTTTGGGGGAGATTTCAACTGTACCCTCGAGGAAGGAGACCGTTCAGGTATCCAGCGCGGCCAGGAGTCGGTGAAGAAGTTGAAGGAGCTCGTGGGCTCCTTTGACTTGGTAGACACCTGGAGGAACCTCCACCCCGACTCCAGTGCCTTCTCCAGGAGGTCAGAGGGGGGTGGCTCTCGCATTGACCGCCTGTACATTTCTCGGGCGTACGTCTCCCAGGTCTCGGCGGCCTCCATGCGGCCGATGCCTTGCTCGGACCACCACCTGGTGTGGGCAGAGTTTACCCTGCTGCGCACGAGGGGAGGGTCCGCGTACTGGCACTTTAACAACCGGCTGCTGGAGGATCGCCGCTTCCGGGACTCGTTTGTGAGGTTCTGGACCACTTGGAAGGGGAAGAGGGGAGGATTTCACTCCCTGCGGCTATGGTGGGACGTGGGCAAGGCCCACATCCGGCGTTTCTGTCAGGAGTACACTAGGGGGTCTACCAAGAGACGCGATTCCAAGGTCCGACAGCTCGGGAGTGAGCTGCTCGATTTGGATTCGCGTCTAAGTCAGACCGGTGGGGACCCGACCCTCTGGAGGGAATACCAGGAGAAGAAGGACGCGCTGAAGGAGCTGCAGTTACAGCAATCCCGAGGCGCGTATGTGAGGTCGCGGATCCAAATGCTCCACGATTTGGACCGCGGTTCACCCTTCTTCTACTCGCTGGAGAAATGGCGGGGAGTCCGTCAGCAGTTAGTGGAGCTGCTCGCTGACGATGACTCCCCCGTCACCGAACCAGAAGACATCAACGCGGCGGTTCATTCCTTTTATGGGACCTTGTTTTCACCGGATAGCTCCGGCGTGGACGAGTGCAGTGATCTGTGGGAAGGTCTAACCACGGTCGGCCCGGAGGGTGCCGAGCGTCTGGACGCCCCCCTGACACTAGACGAACTGACTGCGGCCCTCCATCAGATTCAAAGGGGCAAATCCCCTGGCCTGGACGGACTGACAGCAGAGTTCCTCCGCACTTTCTGGGGGACCTTGGGGGAGGACTACACCATGGTCCTGAGGGAGAGCCTGGCGACCGGGGAGATGCCCCTGTCTTGGCGGAGGGCTGTAGTGGTCCTTCTGCCCAAGAAGGGTGATCTCCGCCTACTAAAGAACTGGCGCCCGGTCTCCCTCCTCTGTACCGATTACAAGGTCTTTGCTAAGGCAATGGCCAACCGTCTGGGCCCAGTGCTGGCCCAAGTGATCCACCCTGACCAGTCTTACACGGTCCCGGGCCGGTCCATCCAGGACAATATCCATCTGGTCCGGGACCTGGTCTACCTGGCTCAGGAGACCGGTGTACCCACTGCCTTTCTCTCCCTTGACCAGGAGAAGGCTTTCGACAGGGTGGATCACGAGTATCTGGTGAGGACTCTGCGGGCGTTTGGGTTCGGACCGCACTTTGTGGCCCGGATCCGACTTCTATACGCCACTGCGGAGTGCCTCGTCAAGGTCAACGGATCCTTGACGGCTCCCATTCCCTTCCGCAGAGGAGTACGTCAGGGCTGCCCCATGTCAGGCCAACTGTACGCCATCTGCGTGGAGCCATTCCTTAGTCTGCTTCGGAGGAGGTTGACGGGCATGGTTCTACGCGAGCCAGATATGGAGGTGGTCCTCTCGGTCTATGCCGATGACGTGCTCCTCATGGTCACTGACCCCGCTGATCTGCAGAGGATGCGCGAGTGCCAACGAGTCTTCTCGGCCGCCTCCTCTGCAAGGATCAATTGGGGGAAATGTTCTGGACTCTTGGTGGGTCCATGGCAGGTGGACTCCCTCCCTGAGGAGATGCGGTTTTTCACGTGGAGCACCACGCGCCTCCTTTACTTGGGAGTCTACCTGAGTCCCGTCGCGGAGACCTGGCTGGCGAACTGGCAGGAGCTGGAGTTGAAAGTCGTCGCCCGGCTGGGGCGCTGGTCAGGTCTCCTCAGGGTGCTTTCCTACCGGGGCAGGGTGTTGGTCATTAACCAACTCGTGGCTTCCCTGCTCTGGTACAGATTGACCACATTGGTCCCATCAGCCACCTTTGCTGGGATCATCCAGAAGAAGTTGGTGGACTTCTTCTGGGGCAACGGAAAGCACTGGGTCTGTGCAGTGGTCCTGAGTCTCCCGATTGAGGAGGGCGGGCAGTCGCTGGTGTGCATCCGCACCCAGTTGGCGGCTCTCCGCCTCAGGACTCTGCAGAGATACCTGTACTCGGAGCGTCCTCCCAGGTGGCACGTGCTGGCGACACACTTTTTCCAACGGGGCCGCTGCCTTCAAGCAGGTACGCGGATCCCGATGGTGGGCGTCAGCCGTGCTATTCTGCTGGGAATGCCCGGCTTCTACCGGGACTTGCTGAGAGTCTGGAACCTGGTTGCTGTCGACCGGGCCCCCCCTCCACTGACGGAGGGCGGCGGCCCAGGCATGAGAGCAGCCGGCCCTTGTCCTGCCCCGCTGGGTGTCGGAGAGGCTCAAATGTGTGGAGTACCTGCGGCTGAGCAAACCCCCGCTCAGCCGGAAGTACTCGTCGGACCGAGGCGCCGTAATCCTTCCCGGGAGCCGGTCCCACACAACATGAGTCGCATTTCCTCGACACCCTTCATCTCCCTCCGAGACGCAGGGAGGCGTGTCCTGTACGGGCTCCTCCTCCACACCCTGCACTTCCTCGCCCTGGTCCACCGTCCGGACACTAAGTGGCGGTCAGTGTTGCCTTCCGGTCGCGAGGTGACCCCGCGGTGGGGGTCCCTCTACGCAGGAATTCTGCCCCTCTCCATCGGGGACCTGGGGTGGAAGATATTGCACCGAGGAGTCCCCTGCAACCTGTTCCTCGCGCGGTTCACAGACTCGCCAGCCGCCTGCCACTTTTGCGGGTTGGAAGAGTCTGTGTACCACGTGTACATGCAGTGTGTGAGGTTGCAGCCCCTGTTTCAATATCTAAAGGGGCTGCTCCTTGCTTTTTGGCTGCATTTTTCACCCACCATCCTCATCTTTGGACACCCTGTGCGTAGGGGAGAGGGTAGGGCCGAAGATGTCCTTGTTGGGTTGCTCCTGGGCCAGGCCAAGCTGGCCATCCGAGACTCACGGCGCCAGGTGGAAGAGGGCTCTGCCCGAGCCAGCTGCCTGCCCCTTTTCCGGGGTTACGTCCGTGCCCGGGTGGTGTTGGAGAGGGATTACGCGCTGTCCACGGGCACCCTGGAGGAATTCCGGGACCGCTGGGCACCGCGGGGGATTGGATGTATCCTGGATGGGGATTGTAGTATAATTGTATGATAGTTTTAATAGGTATATTTGTTTGTATAATATTCTGGTGGTGGGTTCTGTTTTGGTTTTATTGCATTGTATATATTATTTTAATATTTGAATAAATATTTTTGATTAAAAAAAAAAAAAAAAAAAAAAAAAAAAAAAAAAAAAAGCTCATCACCAAACTCCACCAGCTGGGCCTTAGCTCATCATTATGTGACTGGATCCTGGACTTCCTGCTGGAACGACCGCAGGCAGTGAGAATGGGCCCGCACCTGTCCTCCACTATCACCCTGAGTACCGGCACACCACAGGGCTGTGTTCTGAGCCCCATGCTCTACTCCCTCTTCACACACGACTGTGTTCCTGCATTCGACACCAACACCATTGTCAAGTTTGCAGACGACACAACGGTGATCGGGCTGATCACCAACGGGGATGAAACAAACTATAGAGCGGAGGTGCAGAACCTGGCGGACTGGTGCTCGGATAACAACCTGTCCCTAAATACCACCAAGACCAAGGAGCTGATCATCAACTTCCGTAGGTCACATAACGTGGAATATGCCCCGATCTCTATCAACGGGGACAGTGTGGAGAGAGTGTCCAGCTTCAAGTTTCTGGGCACTCACATTTCGAAGGACCTAACATGGTCCAATAACACTGCTGCGCTGGTCAAGAAGGCACAACAAAGACTGTTCTACCTAAGAACACTGAAAAAGTCTGGTCTACCCCAACAGCTGCTGACGACCTTCTACCGCTGCACCATAGAGAGCATCCTAACGCATGGCATCCCTGTGTGGTACCTCAGCTGCACGGAGGCAGAAAGGAAAGCTCTACAGCGGGTAGTCCATAGAGCTCAGAGGGCCATCGGAACACAGCTACCAGACTTAGAGGGCATCTACAACACACGATGCCTCAGAAAAGGCACCAGCATCCACAAAGACTCTTCACACCCCTGCAACAGTCTGTTCGAACTCCTTCCATCGGGCAGACGATACAAGGCCTTCTACGCCCGCACCTCCAGACTCAGGAACAGCTTCATCCCCAGGGCCATAGCTGCTATGAACCGGTCCTGCTGAGCCGGATGGCCACAACGCATAGATCAACTTGCACTTTACCCCGTCTAAAAACTGTTACAATTGTTTCGTTTCGTTGGGTTGCTGTTAATTACTTAAATTATTGCATCGTATGGGAGGCGCATTCCCAATCTCGTGGTACCCCTGGGTACAATGACAATAAAGATATATTGTATTGTATTGTATTGTATTGTATTGTATTGAGGAGCGGTGTGTGGAGAAAACATCATCACTGCCTTTCCCATCCAAACCTCCATCAACCACCTCACTCTCCTCAGTCCGAGTCACGATGAATTTTGGGAACTGACCAAGGGGAACACCGTTTCCTTCAATGATTCCTGTCACTCAACGGTGGGCTGGGGTGTCCGGCAGTAGAACTGTCCTGACTCACCTAGAGAGACAGGGCACGTACTCTCCTAGTCCACCTCTATCTACACACCCTCTCGTCAGGCCACTCCTTCCCCCTCTCTGGGACATTACAATTCTCCTTTCACTCCCCCACCCAGGGAACACTGACTGTGGACAGTGAGGGACACTGGTGTTAGTGGGAGATATCCGGGTGTATCTCAGTCCCCAGGGAACACTAACTGTGGACAGTGTGGGACACTGTGGGTCAGTGGGGGAATATCTGGATTTATCTCTGTCCTCAGGGAACACTGACAATTATTCGTTTCAGCCAAGTTATTTTACTCATAATGACTAGCTGAGGCCTAAACACTGACCCCTCTTGTCCCCGAGTCATCACAGCGCCTTACAAATGTCTTCTGTAATGCAACTACACACCATCTCACAACATTGTTGCATCACAGCTTGGTTTGGGAGCAGCTCTGCCCAAGACAGCACGAAATTGCAGAGTTGTGGATTTTGCCAAGTCTGTTACACAGACCTGATTCCCCACCATTGGCTCCATCTGCACGTCACACTGCCTCGGGAAAACAGCCAACATAATCAAGGACCTTTCCCACCCCGGTTATTGCTGCCTTACAGCGCCAGAGCCCTGGCTTCCATCCTGACTGCAGGTGCTGTCTGCATGGAGTTGGTAAGTTCTCCCAGTGAGCCAGTGTGCTTTCTCCAGCTGCTCCGGTTACCTCCCACTTTCCAAATACTTACAGGTTTGTTGGTTAATTTGGCTTCAGCAAACATTGTAAATTGTCCCTAGTGTGTTGGATAGTGCTAGTGTTTACTGGTCACCGTGGGCTCGGAGAGCCAAAGGGCTTGTTTCCACACTGTATATCTAAATTAAACCCCATGTGGAGACATAAACAACTGCAGATGCTGGTTCACAAAAAAAGGCACAAAGTGTTGGAGTAACTTAGCGGGTGAGGCAGTATTTCTGGAGTGGTTCCCTCAACCAACCTCAATCCAAGGGGAATTGTTGTAACTGCAGAACAAACTACTGTCCTCTCCAAAAGCTGGCCGCAAGGACAGGCAATAACGTATGAGGGGGCTTGGTACCTGAGGACATGTCTCCCACTGGAACGGAAGACGGTTCCTGGGTAGATTCTCCAGTTGATGATCCCTGGGTCTGTTCCACTGTGGAGATCTTGGGATCTGGAATGAAGGAACAGAGAGACGGTAGTGCGGCAACACCGCAACATGGCATCAAACTTCGAGATGTGTACAGCAATTCAAGGAGTGCCAATGTGGAGATATCAGCATCATCTGATATCCCGTCACCGACTCTCCATCAAAAACGTTCTTCACTCCACGTGCCCCCTCCCACTCCCCTTTAGAGTCAGGGTGAATTTCAGGGATTGACCATAGAGCACAGAAACAGGTCCATCGGCCCACCTCGTTCATGCCGACTTATCTGTTAGTCCCATTTGTCCACATGTTGCCCATATTCCAGTAAAACGTTGTTATCCACGCACATGTCCAAGTGACTTTTACATTTTGTTATTGTATCTGCCTCAACTATCTTCTCCGGCAGTTTGTTCCATACATCCACCACACAACATGAAATGGTTTCCCATCATGCTCCTATTAAATCTTTCCACTCTTATCTTAAATGTATGTCCTGTGGTTCTTGCTTCCCCAACTCTGGATAAAAGGTGCTGTGCATTCACCCTACCAATTCCCATCATAACCTAAAGCCTTCTTTACCACCCTATCTACTCGTGACTCCACTTTCAGGGAACTCTATCATTCACTCTGTCTGTCCTGTCCAGTTTGACTTCCCAAAATGCAACCATGTAAGGACCAAGGGGAAGAACCTTCCCTTTTATGAGCCAGGAAATGAGCCTCTCCTGGTGTTTCAGTGAGAGAGCATTTTGGCAACAAAGATTACAGCTCCATAGTTTTAAGAGGGTTATGAATAGGTCTGTCTGGACCTTGGGGGAAGTATTAAATTGGTACAGGGTCCATTACAGCATTATTAGGCAGGAACTAGGGAGACTGAAATGGGGGCCGCTGTTGTTATGCAAGTCCAAATCTGACGTGGGAGTTTCACTGGGAAATGTCAATGTTCTCCGGAGATGCTGCTTGACCTGCTGAGTTAGTCCAGCACTTTGTGTCTTTTGTAACTGTGTGGAGATGATAAAATTGGTGAAGGTGCGGATGATGAGGAAGGTTGTCAAAGTATTCAGCGGGATGTAGATTTGTGGGATGTAGATGTAGAAATGGGCAGAGAAACTGCAGATGGAATTTAATCCAAGTAAGTGTGAGGTGTTGCCCTTTGGAAGGACATATTGCAGGAGAGATTATGGAGTAAATAGCGAGACCCTTGAGACCATTGATGTGCGGAGGGGGTTTGGGGTCCAAGTCCATAACAACCTGAAAGTGGCACTGATAAAAAGGCATATGGTATGCTTGCCTTCATCGGTCAGGGCATTGAGTATCAGAGGTAGTGGTTATCAAGGAGTCTTTTGTTTAGACAAGTGGACATGCAATGAATGGAGGGATATGGATTACGTGCAGGCAGGGGAGATATGTTTAACAGCACGGATATTGTGGGACAATGGGCCTGTTCCTGTGCTTCATGGTCCCCACCACTGATACCTGAGCTTGCAGACCCTGCTGGGTCACTGGTCAATCCTTGACTTGAGTCTCCACTCGTTTCTCCCTGGGGTTCCTGAGTTGTGCCCGACGGTGGATCTGGAAGAAGAGAATGGAGGCGGGAGAGGGAGGGTGAGAGATTAAAACAGAATGATCAGCTCATCAGGTGGGAAGTCGGCTGTAGACAAAGAGTCCGTGCAAACACCAACAAATACTAACTCTCACAGGTCACACGTCTCACCTTCAACATTGCATCCTCCTCGAACACGAGCTACGCCTCACTCACTTGTGAAGCCAGGCTTTTACAGAGTGCTCTCACACTCTCGCTCCGACTCTCTCTCTCTCTCCCACTCTCCCTCTCCCTCACTCTCCCTCTCCCCCACTCTCCCTCTCACTCACTCTCTCTCTCCCTCACTCTCTCTCTCTCCCTCACTCTCTCTCTCCCCCTCACTCTCTCTCTCTCCCTGATTCTCTCTCTCCCCGACTCTCTCTCTCTGACTCTCTCTCTGTGACTTTCTCTCTCTCACTGTGACTATCTCTCTGACCCCAGCATTCAGCCCCTGCCCCTATGGGTCAGTCTGTCTTCAAAATACATTCTCCTCAAGCTCTCCACTTACTTTCCACTTCATCCTCAATCTCATGTTCATAAATTCATGTCAGAGGAACAGAATGAGGCAATTCGGCCCATCGACCACTCCGCCATTTACTCATGGCTGATACTGTATATCGTTCCCTGCCAACCCTATTCACTTTCTCCTCGAAACCTTTGTCCATCTTCGTAATCAAAAACTGTCAATCTCCACTTTAAAAATACCATCGTCTTGGAGATACCAATGTCCACAGCCTTCTGTGGCAATGAATTCAACAGATTCACCACCCTCTGGCTAGATAAATCCTCCTCAGCTCGTATCTAAAGGTATGTCTCTTTATTCTGAGGCTGTGCCCATTGGCCCTATACTATTTCAATACTGGAAACATCCTCTCCACATCCACTCTATCTAGGCCTCTCATTATAGGGTAAGTTTTGATGTGATCTCCCCCTCATCTTTCTAAACTCCAGTGAGTACAGGCCCGATCTCCAATCACACATTCCCTCCTTACCACCCGTTTAATTCTTCTACACTTACTCGTTTCACACATTTCTACTTGCCCTTTCTCCTCCTCTCTCCACGCCCCTCCGCCCCTCACTCTCCATCTCTACCCTCTCCGCAATGCTCCAAATCCACTCTCCCTGGGGTATTCTCCTCCCCCCACTCCAGTCCCCCTCCTCCCCCACCCCACACTCTCTGCTCCTCCACTCCAGACCCTCTCTTCTCAAGTTACCCTCCCCAACTTGTCCCCCACTGCTCCAATGATCCCTCCATTGATACCTGAGCTTGTATCTTGTTCTGGGACGGTGGACAAATCCTCCCGGGGTTCGGGTGTTGTTTCCTGGGATTCTTCAGTTGGTACGGAGGCTAGATCTGTAATAAAGTGTGGACAGACAGTGGGTGGAGTGGGGAAATAATCCAGCAGCTCTGTGGGATGGAAGGTGTCCGAAGTGCGCGGTCAATATTAGTCTCTGGTGACCACAACGATTATCAATCCCTCTCCTGCATCCTCTCTCCCTCCACACCTTCATTCCATCCATTACTCAATGCAATCTGTCCATCATTATCCCTCTGATTTCATGGCCCTTCCCCTTGCCTTCTCACCCCTCTCTCCCTCCTTGCTCCCCCCTCTCTCCACCTCGCCCCCCTTGCCCACCAGCCTCTCTCCTCCTTCTCTATTCCCCCTCTTCCCATCGTACCTGGGGAGGGGAGGTGTGGTGAGGGGAACAGCTGGGTCCCGGGGTGGGAGGTTGGGTGGGGGGGAGGAACAGCTGGGTCCCGGGGTGGGAGGTTGGGTGGGGGGGGGGGAGGAACAGCTGGGTCCCGGGGTGGGAGGTTGGTTGGGTGGGGGGTGGGTGTTGCCCCAGCAGAGGGGGTAAGGTAGGACTCGATCATGATTGGAGGTGGGGGAGAGAAGCAACAGGTCACGTCCCCTTGATAACATATGATTAGTGTTTGTCCGCACTGGGCCTGCACTCGCTGGGGTTTAGAAAGATGACAGGGGACCTCATTGAAACTTGCCAAATAGTGAAAGGACTGGATTGAGTGAATGCTGAGGATGATTCCACAAGTGGGAGAATCTGGGATCAGAGGCCATAGCCTCCGAACAAAAGCAGATGAGGAGGCATTTCTTTAGCCAGATGGTGGTGAATCTGTGGACTTCATTACCACAGATCGCTGTGGGGACCGTGTCAATGGATATTTGTTAGCTGGAGATTGATAGATTCGTGATCAGTATGGGTGTCAGGGGTCATGAGGAGAAGGCAGGAGAATGGGGTCGAGAGGGATAGATAGATTGAATGGTAGAATAGACTTGATGGGCCGAATGGTGCAATTCTGTTCCTAGAACTTCTGAGCTTGGTCACAGGGGGGAGTGGGTCTAGTGACAGGGTGAGGGCAATGTCCTCTGGGTCTTGCTTCCCCGACCCTAGATAAACGATGTTGTGCATTCACCCTGACGTTGATACCCCATATGAGATCATCCCTCAGCCTCTTGCCCTCCAAGGAATAAATTCCTAGCCAGTCCAACTTCTCCTTATAGCTCAGGCCATTGTTCCTTGCAACATCCTCGTAAATCATCTCTGCAATCTTTCCAGCTTAAGAACATCTTTCCTATAATAGGAACCAAAACTGATCACACACTCCACACGTGACCTCACCAACATGACATCACAACTTACCAATGACATCACGTTACCTCACAATGGTAACATGACATCCCAACTTATGTATTCAGTACCTTTACTGATGAAGGCCAATGTACCAAAAGCCACCTTTACCAACCTGTCGATCTGTAATGTCACCCTCAGGGAACTGTGCTCATGAACAAGGACCAGGGCCCACAGTCTTAGAATAAAGGGGAGGCCATTTAAAACTGAGGTGAGAATGAACTTTTTCACCAAGTGAATTTGTGGAATTCCCTGCCACAGAGGCTGTGGAGGCCAAATCACTGGATGGACCTAAGAGAGCGTTAGATAGAGCTCTAGGGGCTAGTGGAATCAAGGGATATGGGGAGAAGGCAGGCACGGGTTACTGACTGTGGATGATCAGCCATGATCACAATGAATGACGGTGCTGGCTCGAAGGGCCGAATGGCCCTCTCCTGCACCTATTTTCTAACTCCTAAATCTTGCTGCTCTACGGCACTTCCCAGGGCCCTGCCATTCACTGATCCAGGGCACAAGCCTGGCCAGATGTTTCAGAGCATTTTGGAAAAAGTTCCCATTTTGGGAACATAAATGATCTTCCCTCGACTGTCCATCGACCACGTTAGTCCATGTAAGTAACAACCAGAAAGTGGCAACACAAGATGCAGTGATAAAGGAAGCATATGGTGTGCTTGCCTTCATCACGTGGGGCATTAAGTATAAGATTCAGGATGTTATGTTGCAGTTATGTGGGACTTTGGTTCGGCAGCATTTGGAGTATTCTTTGCCATTCTAGTAGCTCCATTACAGGAAAGATGTGGAGGCTTCCGAGAGAAACAGACGGGCTTAACCAGAATGCTGCCTGGATTAGAGGGTGGACACTATGAGGAGAGGTTGGAGAAATCTGGCTGCCTCTGGGTCGTTGAGGCTGAGTACAGACCAGATAGAAGTATATAAAATCATGAGGCATAGATTGGGTAGGCGTTCAGAATGTTTTCCCAAGATGGAACTGTCAAAGACAAGAGAGCATGGTTTTAACATGGGAGGAGCGGTTTAAAGGAGATGTGTGAGGAAAGTCTTTTTACACAGAGAGTGGTGCTAGTCAGGTACGCACTGCCGGAGGTGGAGGTAGAGGCAGACATGACAGTGGCTTTTAAGAATCCATTGGTTGGGCACATAGTTTAACTTGACATTATGTTCGGCAGGGATATTGTTGTCCGATGGGCCTGTTCCGATGCTCTACTGTTCCCTACTCCCTACCACTGATACCTGAGCTTGCAGACCCCTACTGGGTCACTGGTCAAACCCTGACCAGAGTCTCCGGTCATTACTCCCCACCACTGATACCTGAGCTTGCAGACCCCTACTGGGTCACTGGTCAAACCCTGACCAGAGTCTCCGGTCATTACTCCCCACCACTGATACCTGAGCTTGCAGACCCCTACTGGGTCACTGGTCAAACCCTGACCAGAGTCTCCGGTCACTACTCCCTAATGTTCCTGAGTTGTGTCCATCAATGGATCTGGAATAATAGAAATAAGGTAGGGGAGGGAGGGTGAGAGAGTAAAAATGTACTAAATAGCTGATCAGGAGGAAAATCAGCTGCAAAGACAAAGAGGTCACCAGTCCGTGCTAATACCAACACACACCAAGTCTCACAGGTGGATGAGGGGTGATCTCATATAAGTGTATAAAATCCTGAGAGGAATAGATCGGGCAGATGCAGTCTCTTGCCCTTGAGTCTGTTGCCCAAAGTAGGTGAATCAAGGACAAAGGACATAGGTTTAAGGTGAAGGAGAACAGATTAATATGAATCTGAGGTGTAACTTTTTCACACAAAGGGTGTTGGGGATATGGATCAATCTGCTAGAGGAGGTAGTTGAGGCAGGCACTGTCCCAACATTTAAGAGACAGTGATACAAGTACATGGATGGGACAGGTTTAGTGGGATATGGGCAAACGCGGGCAGGTGGTCCAAGTATAGCTGGGACATGTTGGCCGGTGTGGACACATTGGGCTGAAGGGCTTGTTTGCATGCTGCATCACTCTATGACTCTAGGTCACACATCTCCCCTTTAACATTAAACACTCCTCAAACACGGTCCACTCCGCACTTCCTTGTTCCTCCTCGACTCTCTCTAAGGAGTCTGTCCCACCCCCACACCACCTCCTCATCTCCCTCCCTACCACACTGACTCTGCCCCCACTGCTCGCTCTCTCCTCTCCTCTCCCCTAAACCCAAACTTTCACCTCCCCCCACCCCGTGCTGTCTCTTGACAGTGAGTTTGAAGAATCTTTTGGTTACGCACACAGTTTAATTTGGCATTATGTTCGGCATGTACATTGTGGTCTGACGGGCCTGTTCCTGTGCTCTACTGTTCTATGTTCCATTATGTTCCAGTTGCTTTTAATAGTCTTTTGGTTAGGCACATGGTTACGCAGGAAATGGAGTGATATGTGTATCCAGAGATCAGTTTAAGTTGGCATCATGTGTGGATATTGTGGGCCAAATGACCTGTCCCTATGCTGTCCTGATCTACGTGTCATGGTCCCCACCACTGATAACTCAGCTTGCAGACCCTGCTGGGTCACTGGTCAAACCCTGACCAGAGTCTCCAGTCGTTGCTCCCTGCCGTTCCTGAGTTGTGTCCGACGGTGGATCTTGAAGAGGAGAAAGGGGGAGGGCACGGAGGATGGGAAAGTAAAAATGCACTAAAATAGCTAAGTGTCACCAGTCCGTGGTAACACCAACACACACCAGGACTCAAGGTCACACATCTTGCCTTGACAATTGCACACTCCTCAAATATGGTCCACGCCACACTTCCTTGTTCCTCCTCGACTCTCTCGTCCCTCCACACATCCCCCCCCCCCCACGTCAGTGTCTCCACCCCTATCCCTCGCTCCCTCCTGTCCCCACCCTCTCACCGCCACTCGCCACGTGTTCACTCCAACCCCGCCCTGTGCTCTCACGTCCCTCTGCCCCTGATCTCCCCCCCACCGCACAGTTCCCCATCCCACATTCTCTCCTCCCCTATCCCATTACCACCTCCCTCCACACCAAGCCCTCTTCTACCCACCCCTCGCTCTCTCCTTCCCCACCCCCCGCTCCTTCATCCCTCTCACCCCGCGATCTCTCCTCCCTCCCAACCAGTGCTCTCTCCTCCCTCCCAACCAGTGCTCTGCCCTCCCTCTCACCCTGCACTCTCTCCTCCCTCTCACCCCGCGATCTCTCCTCCCTCCCAACCTGCACTCTCCCCTCCCTCCCAACCAGTGCTCTCCCCTCCCTCTCACCCTGCACTCTCCCCTCCCTCCCAACCAGTGCTCTCCCCTCCCTCCCAACCAGTGCTCTCCCCTCCATCTCACCCTGCACTCTCTCCTCCCCCACTTCAAATTCCACCGGGTGGCGCCACCAGCGCTGGCTGCTTCGCCAACAGTCTGTTTGTCCCTCCTTTTGTTTTTGTTGTTTTAAGTTTGTGTTAAAAGTATGTTTTCGTGTTTCTTGGTTTGTTTTATGTGGGGGTGGGGGGGGGGTTGGGGGAAACTTTGTTTCAATCCTTCTGTATCGTATCTCCATCCCCCCTGCGGCCTAACATCGAGGAGTTGGTGGCCTTTCCTGGAGACCGGCCCTGCGCTTCATGCTAAGGGCGCGGCCCAGACTTTAACATCGCGGAGCACCGATCACTTTGCCAGGGATCGACTGATGAGAGCTCCAACCGCGGGGCTAGTGGACTTTAACATCGTGAAGCCTGCGGTCTCTGGTATGAAGAGGACGACTCGGGAGCTCCATGCCACAGAGAGAGTTTCACCGCCCCAACGAGAGAGTTTCCATCATCCCGACGCGATGTTTAGACCGTGGGCTGCTGGGGTTTGATCGGGATGGTTCAACAACGGATGGTTCAACAGCGGGTGGTTCAACAACGGATGGTTCAACAGCCACGACCGCAGGAGAACAAAGAGGAAGGTGATTGAACTTTATTACCTTCCATCACAGTGATGAACGTGGAATCTGCTGTGGTGGATGTTTGTGTTAAACTTTATTTGGTGTGTCAAGAAGCACATCTGCGCCCTCCTTCCTCGCAACATGGACCCACTACAGTTCGCATACCGTCCGAACAGGTTCACGGATGATGCGGTCTCCCAGGTTCTACACACCGCTCTCTCTCATCTGGACAACCAGGGGGGCTATGCGAGGATGCTGTTCATTGACTTTAGTTCAGCATTCAACACAATAGTCCCCAGCAGACTGGTTGAGAAGCTGCTGGAACTGGGGCTTAGCACCCCTCTGTGTGCCTGGGTCCTGGACTTTCTCACCGCCAGGCCCCAAGTGGTCAGGATAGGAGAACATACATCTAGCCCCCTCACCCTGAACATAGGATCCCCCCAGGGTTGCGTCCTTAGCCCCCTACTGTACTCCCTGTACACACATGACTGTGGGGCCAGGTTCAGCTCAAACTCCATCATCAAGTTTGCTGATGACACTGTGGTGGTGGGCCGGATCTCCAACAGCGATGAGAAGGCCTACCGGGAGGAGGTGGCTGATCTGGCACTCTGGTGTCAGGACAATAGCCTCCTCTTGAATGTCACTAAAACAAAGGAGCTGATTGTGGACTTCAGAAGGGCTAAACATCCAAGGACGTACACGCCACTGGAGATAAATGGGTCTATTGTGGATAGGGTGAGCAGTTTCAAATACTTGGGAGTCCGCATCACAGACGATCTGACGTGGGCAACGCACATTGCCGCACTGGTGAGTAAGGCTAAGCAGCGCCTTTACCACCTTAGACAACTGAGGAAATTCAGAGTGTCTCTGAGGATCCTTCATTGCTTCTACTCTGGGGCTGTAGAGAGCATCCTGTCCGGCAACATTACAGTCTGGTTTGGGAACAGCTCTGCCTAGGACAGGATGGCCCTGCAGAGAGTAGTGCGTTCGGCTGGACTACACGCACCATGGGAACTACACTCGCCCCCCTGCAGGACCTATACATCAGGAGGTGCAGATCCAGAGCAAGCAAGATCATGAGGGACCCCTGCCACCCCAGTAACGGACTGTTCCAGATGCTATGATCAGGCAAACGCCTCCGCTGTCACGCTGTGAAAACGGAGAGGATGAGACGGAGTTTCTTCCCACAGGCCATCAGGACTGTCAACTTTTATAATTCCAGAGACTAAATTTTTGTCTACACTATAGTAACTTATTAACTTTATTTATATGCTGTAACTGTAATTCTATTTTGTGCACAATCCGCAGGCGTTGCCACTTTCATTTCACTGCACATCGTGTATGGGTACGTGACCAATAAAATTGACTTGACTTGACTTGACTTGTTGCTTTTCACTTAGTATGGCTGTATGGTAACTCAAATCTCACTGTACCTTAATTGGTACATGTGACACGAAATCTTGAAACCTTCTCCCACCCCCAACCTCACACTCTCGTCACCCTCCCCGACTCTCCCTTCACTGCTCCAACGATACGATACCTGAGCTTGTATCTGGTTCTGGGACGGTGGACAAATCCTCCCGGGGTTTGGCTGTTGCTTCCTGGGGTTCCTCAATTGGTACGGAGGCTGGATCTGTAATAAAGTGTGGACAGACAGTGGGTGGAGTGGGGAAATAATCCAGCAGCTCTGTGGGATGGAAGGTGACCAAAGTGCTTGGCCAACACCAGTCTCTGGTGACCCACATGGTCCAGCCCTCTCCTGTATCAGTCTGCTCTGCTCTGCTCCCCTCTCCCTCCATTCCATCATTCCAGCCGTTACTCAGTGCACATCTTCTGTCTCTATGCGCTCGTTTCATTGCACACTTCCCCGCTCCCTCCATCCCCATCCCAGACCCCGACTTTCCCCCTCCTGCTCCATCACCCCTCTCTCCCCAGGCTGACTACCCCCTCCACCTCTTTTCCACTCTCTCCCCATCACCCTCCCATCTCTCCCTCATCCCAGGGGAGGGAAGAGGAGGAGGGAAGGGCTCGGACATAGGGGGAAGGGACGGCCCGGTACTGGGTGGCGAAGAGGGGAGACGGCTGTGTGCTGGGGGAGGGGACGGCCAGATACTGGGGTGTAGGGGATGGACAGATACTGGGGTGGGGGGAGGGGACGGCCAGATACTGGGGTGTAGGGGACGGTCAGATACTGGGGTGGGGGAGGGGACAATCAGATACTGGGGTGGGGGAGGGGACGGCCAGATACTGGGGTGGGGGAGGGGACGGTCAGATACTGGGGTGGGGGAGGGGATATGATTCACCTCAATGGGCGGATGGATTGGAGGTGGGGGATGGGGACAGCTGGGTTGTGGGGGAGGTGTGGGGGGAGTGGACGGGATGGCTGGGTATCATAGAAGGGTGTGGGAGGAGGGTCGGGGGAGGGACGGATGGGATGGGATGCGGGAGGGAATCGATGGCTGGATCCGCGGTTCCCGGAGTGGTCGGGGGTTGAGACGCTGATACCCGGTGGGTGGTGAGGGGAGGGGATGGTTGAGAGCAGCCGGGATACAGGAATAAACTCGTCAGCTGGGACCTGGGGAGGAGTAGCATGGTTTGGTTGATTCCCGGAAGTGGTGGGGTGGGGATAGGTTACAAGTGGGTGGTGGCTGTGTCCTGCCCCGGGGGGGGGGGGGGGGGGGGGGAGGGGGGGGGAGGGGACAGCTAGGACCGGAGTGAATGGGGAATGAGGAAACTGTCTTGTCCATAAAGGATGGAGGCAATGAGTGAGTCGGTGATCTGGGTCAGAGGACATCTTGCACGTGAGGTGGGTGAGGGACAGGGTGGGGGCAATGGGTGGATGGGTCAGTGACAGGGTGGGGGCAATGGGTGAGTGACAGGGTGGGGGCAATGGGTGAGTGACAGGGTGGGGGCAATGGGTGAGTGGGTGAGTGACAGGGTGGGGGCAATGGGTGAGTGACAGGGTGGGGGCAATGGGTGGGTGGGTTAGTGACAGGGTGGGGCAATGGGTGAGTGACAGGGTGGGGGCAATGGGTGGGTGGGTGAGCTGGGACAGGGGCCATCCTGCATGTGTGTTGGAGTCAGTGACGGGGTGGGGTTCAGGCCCCCGTGGTTTGGCTCAGACAGTCGGTGTGGGACTGTGAACCGAGATGATCACCAATGTTTGGAAAATTGCTGACTCAGCACTTGCCGGATTTTCCCAACAACCTCTCAGATGCATTACTGGGAACTGTGACGTACCTGTACAATACACCTTGTTACAGCAGAGTGTGGGCTCCAGCCGATACACAAAGAAACCGCCGCAGTGTTTCACCTTGATCTCATGCTGTCTCTCACAGGGGTTTCCATCCCAGGTGAAACAGACTGTCCTGGTCACCTCCCCGTCTCCCACACTGGGATGGGGACCTGGAATGAGGTTTATAAACATTGTAAAATGTACCCGGTCCCACAGTGCAGCATGGGATGTGAATCTGGAGCCGGTGTAACAGAGTGATCACAACCCACAGTCCAGTCCAGTCACCCTCCCCACCCACACTCCCCACGGCAGCACTGAGACCAGCTCCAGGTGATGACACCCTGGGGTGCCGTGTCTGGGGTTATGGGGACAAGGCAGGAGAATGGGGTTGGGAAGGAGATATAGATCAGCCACGATTAAATGGCAGAGTAGACTTGATGGGCCAAATGGACTGATACGGCTCCTATCACTGATGACCTTATGATGGGAAACACAATGATGGGTGCCGATGTGTCAGGGCAGGGCTTCACCTGTCAGTGCCCATCAGGGGCGGAGCTTCACCTGTCAGTGCACATCAGGGGCGGGGCTTCACCTGGGAGTGCTCATCGTGGGCGGGGCTTCACCTGTCAGCACCCATCAGGGGCAGGGCTTCACCTGCCAGTGCTCATCAGGGGCAGGGCTTCATCTGTCAGTACCCATCAGGGGCGGGGCTTCATCTGTCAGTGCTCGTCGTGGGCGGGGCTTCACCTGTCAGCACCCATCAGGGGCAGGACTTCACCTGGCAGTGCCTATCAGGGGCAGGGCTTCACCAGGCAGTGCCCATCGGGGGCGGGGCTTCATCTGTCAGTGCCCATCAAGGGCGGGGCTTCATCTGTCAGTGCTTATCGTGGGCGGGGCTTCACCTGTCAGTTCCCATCAGGGGCGGGGCTTCACCTGTCAGCACCCATCAGGGGCAGGGCTTCGCTTGTCAGTGCCCATCAGGGGCGGGGCTTCACCTGTCAGTGCCCATCAGGGGCGGGGCTTCACCTGTCAGTGCCCATCAGGGGCGAGGCTTCACCTGTCAGCACCCATCAGGGGCGGGGCTTCACCTGTCAGCACCCATCAGGGGCACTCTCCCCTTTTCTGACCCTCCCCGTCCATCCCCGAGCCCCAGAGTTGCACACTCTGACCCTACCGTTTAACCAGCCCGGGCTGGTCCCGGAGCAGTGATGGGTGGGAACAACAGTCTCGGGAATCTTCCATCCGCCGGAACTGAAACAACAATCAGAGAGTCAGCCCCTGCCCTGAACTGAGGGAGTTTGTTCACCCAGAGAGAGACTGGCATTGGACCCACTCTCAATATTCACTCACTACAGGGATTCATTCAATTATTGCCCCCCCCCCTCATCAGAGTCATGCAGCTTGTACAGTGCAGTAATGGCCCTTCAGCCCACAACGTCCAGGCTCACTCTTTTGTCAAATTACATTTGCATTTATTTGGACCAAAATTCTTCTGTGCTTTCCCTATTCTGTGCTTTCCCTGTATCTACACTGTCACTGATGATCCCAGTCTCCCTGTATCCACACTGTCACTGATGATCCCAGTCTCCCTGTATCCACACTGTCACTGATGATCCCAGTCTCCCTGTATCCACACTGTCCATTACTCTCACTGATGATCCCAGTCTCCCTGTATCCACACTGTCCATTACTGTCACTGATGATCCCAGTCTCCCTGTATCCACACTGTCACTGATGATCCCAGTCTCCCCGTATCCACACTGTCACTGATGATCCAGTCTCCCTGTATCCACACTGTCCATTACTGTCACTGATGATCCAGTCTCCCTGTATCCACACTGTCACTGATGATGATCCAGTCTCCCTGTATCCACACTGTCCCATTACTGTCACTGATGATCCCAGTCTCCCTGTATCCACACTGTCCCATTACTGTCATTGATGATCCCAGTCTCCCTGTATCCACACTGTCCATTACTGTCACTGATGATCCCAGTCTCCCTGTATCCACACTGTCACTGATGATCCAGTCTCCCTGTATCCACACTGTCCCATCACTGTCACTGATGATCCCAGTCTCCCCGTATCCACACTGTCACTGATGATCCAGTCTCCCTGTATCCACACTGTCCATTACTGTCACTGATGATCCAGTCTCCCTGTATCCACACTGTCACTGATGATGATCCAGTCTCCCTGTATCCACGTTGTCCATTACTGTCACTGATGATCCCAGTCTCCCTGTATCCACACTGTCCCATTACTGTCATTGATGATCCCAGTCTCCCTGTATCCACACTGTCCATTACTGTCACTGATGATCCCAGTCTCCCTGTATCCACACTGTCACTGATGATCCCAGTCTCCCTGTATCCACACTGTCACTGATGATCCCAGTCTCCCTGTATCCACACTGTCCATCACTGTCATTGATGATCCCAGTCTCCCTGTATCCACACTGTCACTGATGATCCCAGTCTCCCTGTATCCACACTGTCCATTACTGTCACTGATGATGATCCCAGTCTCCCTGTATCCACACTGTCACTGATGATCCCAGTCTCCCTGTATCCACACTGTCACTGATGATCCCAGTCTCCCTGTATCCACACTGTCACTGATGATCCCAGTCTCCCTGTATCCACACTGTCCCATAACTTTCACTGATGATCCCAGTCTCCCTGTATCCACACTGTCCCATAACTTTCATTGATGATCCCAGTCTCCCTGTATCCACACTGTCACTGATGATCCCAGTCTCCCTGTATCCACACTGTCCATTACTGTCACTGATGATGATCCCAGTCTCCCTGTATCCACACTGTCACTGATGATCCCAGTCTCCCTGTATCCACACTGTCCCATTACTGTCACTGATGATCCCAGTCTCCCTGTATCCACTCTGTCCCATTACTGTCACTGATGATCCCAGTCTCCCTGTATCCACACTGTCCATTACTGTAATTGATGATCCCAGTCTCCCTGTATCCACACTGTCACTGATGATCCCAGTCTCCCTGTATCCACACTGTCCATTACTGTCATTGATGATCCCAGTCTCCCTGTATCCACACTGTCACTGATGATCCCAGTCTCCCTGTATCCACACTGTCCATTACTGTCACTGATGATCCCAGTCTCCCTGTATCCACACTGTTCCATTACTGTCACTGATGATCCCAGTCTCCCTGTATCCACACTGTCACTGATGATTCCAGTCTCCCTGTATCCACACTGTCCCATTACTGTCACTGATGATTCCAGTGGACCCACATCCTCTCCCTGTCATATTACTGTCATTGATCACCCCGGTCTCTATCCATTTTCCCTCACTGGCCTGTGTTTCCGATACATTTTCTACGTCATTAACTAACATGATGATCTCCTTGTTTTACCTCTTAAATCTGTACCACCCCACTCTGTGGTTTTCATCCCCATGCTTCCAGTCCCCACTGGTGCACTCAGTGTTGGTACAACCCGTGCTCCTCCAGGGCTGATCCAGGACGGTGTGGTTTACACACGGATCACCGAGTGCAGAGTCTGCAGCTGGGGACACGATGATGGTCAGAGTTAATGTCCAGTTCAATCAAAGTCACACAGACTCTTGTACACCCCCTCACATCCACTAACATCCGCTGTACTCTATGAAATATAACATCATCACCCAAATAAAGATCTCCGAGGCAGTGTATTCCATGTGGGCACTACTCTCTGGAGATGGCATCTGCCTTCTAAATCTCTTCCCCCCTCACCGTAAATAAAAACCCTCCAGTCTTGTCTGCCTCTGCGGGGAAAGTTTCCTGCACTCTATATTCCTCATTAGTTTATAATATCCCATCTAAGTTGCCTCAGCCACAGGGAAAATAGACTTCGCCCCTCCAAGGCGGATTTGGAGAGAGTACAGAAGCGTTTTACCAGAATGTTCCCTGAATTTTAGAGTATTTAGCTGTAGGGGAGCTTGGACAGATTATTTTTTCTTGAGCATCAGACCACGGCTGACAGGTGGCCTGATAGTCACAGAGTGATACAGCTGGGAAACAGGCCCTTTGGCCCAACTTGCCCACACCGGCCAACATGTCCTAGCTACACTAGTCCTACCTGCCTGTGCTTGATCCATTTCCCCCAAACCTGTCCTATCCATGTATCTGTCGAACTGTTTCTTAAACATTGCGATAGTCTCAGCCACAACTACATCCTGTGGCAGCTTGTTCCATATCCCCACCACCCGTTGTGTGAAAAAGTTACCCCTCAGATTCCTATTAAATATTTTCCCCTGTACCTTGAACCTATGCCCTCTGGTCCTCAATTCCCCAACTCTGGGCAAGAGACTCTGTGCATCTACCCTATCTGCTCCTCTCATGATTTTATGCACCTATATAAGATCACCCCTCATCCTCCTGCGCTCCAAGGAATAGAGATCCAGCCTGCTTAACCTCTCCCTATAGCTCACACCCTCTAGTCCTGGCAACATCCTCGTAAATCATGCCTTATGATCAGCCATGATCGTATTGAATGACGGTGCAGGCTCGAAGGGCCGAATGGCCTACTCCTGCACCTATTTTCTATGTTTCTAAATCTTTACTGAACCCTTTCAAGCTTGACAATATCTTTCCGATAACATGGTGCCCAGAGCTGAACACAATATTCTAAATGTGGTCTCACCAACGTCTTATACAACTGCAACATGACCTCCCAACCTCTGTACTCGATACTCTGACTGATGAAGGGCAATGTGCCAAATGCCTTTTTGAGCACCTTATCTACCTGTGACTCGACCTTCAAGGAACCATGTACCTGCACTCCTAGATCTCTCTGCTCTACAACACTCCCCAGAGGCCTACCATTAACTGTGTAGGTCCTGCCCCTGTTAGATGTCCCAAAATGCAACACCTCACACTTCTCCGTATTAAATTCTGAATCTGGGTGTTGGCTGATAGAGGTACATAGTGTTTGGGAGGCATAGACAGGGCAGTGTGGAAATGTCCAATACCAGAGGGCATAGCTTTAAGGTGAGAGGAGAAAGTCTAAAGGAGATTTGCAAGGCAAAATCTGTTTTTACACAGAGAGTGGAAGAATGCCAGATTGCACAGCTGATGTGGTGAATGAAGTAGTTATGGCTGCAATGTTTCAGAGGCATTAAGGCAACAACATGAAGAGGCAGAGAATGGAAGGATAAAGTGTCTATACTTGTGCAGATAAACACCAACATCAATCAAGTTAGAGAGTCCAGGCTTTGAGCATCTACTCTGTCACAAACAAAAAGACCTATAACTAGGTACAGAGCATCACACCGTAACAGCTTACTGCAGACAGTGAGTGGGAGAACCCAGTAAAGTGATCACTGACTGCGAGTGAGTCCATTGTGTGTATTAGTGACGCAGGACAGCCCAGGATTTCCACACTACACTCACATCTCTTGTCCATAGGGAACAGTTACGTACCTGTACAATACACAGTATCGCCATGGGGTGTTGGCTTCAACTGATACACAAAGTAACTGCTGCA
>NC_135986.1:17947805-17969303 GCF_053455715.1 Rhinoraja longicauda
TCCCACACTGGGATGGGGACCTGGAATGAGGTTTATAAACATTGTAAAATGTACCCGGTCCCACAGTGCAGCATGGGCTGTGAATCTGGAGCCGGTCTAACAGAGTGATCACAACCCATGGTCCAGTCTGACCGGCCTCACTCAGTGGTGAGCTGCTGGCCTCACCCTCCCCACCCACACTCCCCACGGCAGCACTGAGACCAGCTCCAGGTGGTGACACCCTGGGGTGCCGTGTCTGGGGTTATGGGGACAAGGCAGGAGAATGGGGTTGGGAAGGAGATATAGATCAGCCACGATTAAATGGCAGAGTAGACTTGATGGGCCAAATGGACTGATACTGCTCCTATCACTGATGACCTTATGACAGGAAACACAAGCCCCGACCCTGATGGGTGCCGATCGAAGGTATTTATTCACAAAATGCTGGAGTGATTCAGCAGGTCAGGCAGCATCTCAGGAGACAAGGAATGGGCGACCCTTGTCGGGGCGGGGCTTCACCTGTCAGCGCCCATCAGGGGGCGGGACTTCACCTGGCAGTGCCCATCAGGGGGCGGGACTTCACCCGTCAGTGTCCATCAGGGGCGGGACTTCACCTGGCAGTGCCCATCAGGGGCGGGGCTTCACCTGTCAGCACCCATCAGGGGCGGGGCTTCACCTGTCAGCGCCCATCAGGGGGCGGGACTTCACCCGTCAGTGTCCATCAGGGGCGGGACTTCACCTGGCAGTGCCCATCAGGGGCGGGGCTTCACCTGTCAGCACCCATCAGGGGGCGGGACTTCACCCGTCAGTGTCCATCAGGGGCGGGACTTCACCTGGCAGTGCCCATCAGGGGCGGGGCTTCACCTGTCAGCACCCATCAGGGGCGGGGCTTCACCTGTCAGCACCCATCAGGGGCGGGGCTTCACCTGTCAGTGCCCATCAGGGGCGGGGCTTCACCTGTCAGCACCTATCAGGGGCGGGGCTTCACCTGTCAGCACCCATCAGGGTCACTCTCCCCTATTCTGACCCTCCCCGGCCATCCCCGAGCCCCAGAGTTGCACACTCTGACCCTACCGTTTAACCAGCCCGGGCTGGTCCCGGAGCAGTGATGGGTGGGAACAACAGTCTCGGGAATCTTCCATCCGCCGGAACTGAAACAACAATCAGAGAGTCAGACCCTGCCCTGAACTGAGGGAGTTTGTTCACCCAGAGAGAGAGACTGGCATTGGACCCACTCTCAATATTCACTCACTACAGGGATTCATTCAATTATTGCCCCCCCCCTCATCAGAGTCATGCAGCTTGTACAGTGCAGTAATGGCCCTTCAGCCCACAACGTCCAGGCTCACTCTTTTGTCAAATTACATTTGCATTTATTTGGACCAAAATTCTTCTGTGCTTTCCCTATTTGACCATTGAAATGATCCTTACACATAAAAGTTGCACTGATTGCATCACATCCTTTGGGTGTGTGTTCTGGATAATCAACCACTCCCTGTCCCATTACTGTCACTGATGATCCCAGTCTCCCTGTATCCACACTGTCCCATTACTGTCACTGATGATCCCAGTCTCCCTGTATCCACACTGTCCCATTACTGTCACTGATGATCCCAGTCTCCCTGTATCCACACTGTCACTGATGATCCCAGTCTCCCTGTATCCACACTGTCCCATTACTGTCACTGATGATCCCAGTCTCCCTGTATCCACACTGTCCCATTACTGTCACTGATGATCCCAGTCGCCCTGTCCCATTACTGTCACTGATGATCCCAGTCTCCCTGTATCCACACTGTCACTGATGATCCCAATCTCCCTGTATCCACACTGTCCCATTACTGTCACTGATGATCTCAGTCTCCCTGTATCCACACTGTCACTGATGATCCCAGTCTCCCTGTATCCACACTGTCCATTACTGTCACTGATGATCCCAGTCTCCCTGTATCCACACTGTCCATCACTGTCACTGATGATGATCCCAGTCTCCCTGTATCCACACTGTCCATCACTGTCACTGATGATCCCAGTCTCCCTGTATCCACACTGTCCATCACTGTCACTGATGATCCCAGTCTCCCTGTATCCACACTGTCACTGATGATCCCAGTCTCCCTGTATCCACACTGTCCATCACTGTCGCTGATGATCCCAGTCTCCCTGTATCCACATTGTCGCTGATGATCCCAGTCTCCCTGTATCCACACTGTCACTGATGATCCCAGTCTCCCTGTATCCACACTGTCCATCACTGTCACTGATGATGATCCCAGTCTCCCTGTATCCACACTGTCCATCACTGTCGCTGATGATCCCAGTCTCCCTGTATCCACACTGTCCCATTACTGTCACTGATGATCTCAGTCTCCCTGTATCCACACTGTCACTGATGATCCCAGTCTCCCTGTATCCACACTGTCCATTACTGTCACTGATGATCCCAGTCTCCCTGTATCCACACTGTCCATCACTGTCACTGATGATGATCCCAGTCTCCCTGTATCCACACTGTCCATCACTGTCACTGATGATCCCAGTCTCCCTGTATCCACACTGTCCATCACTGTCACTGATGATCCCAGTCTCCCTGTATCCACACTGTCACTGATGATCCCAGTCTCCCTGTATCCACACTGTCCATCACTGTCGCTGATGATCCCAGTCTCCCTGTATCCACATTGTCGCTGATGATCCCAGTCTCCCTGTATCCACACTGTCACTGATGATCCCAGTCTCCCTGTATCCACACTGTCCATCACTGTCACTGATGATGATCCCAGTCTCCCTGTATCCACACTGTCCATCACTGTCGCTGATGATCCCAGTCTCCCTGTATCCACACTGTCCCATTACTGTCACTGATGATCCCAGTCTCCCTGTATCCACACTGTCCCATTACTGTCACTGATGATCCCAGTCTCCCTGTATCCACACTGTCCATCACTGTCACTGATGATGATCCCAGTCTCCCTGTATCCACACTGTCCATCACTGTCACTGATGATCCCAGTCTCCCTGTATCCACACTGTCCATCACTGTCACTGATGATCCCAGTCTCCCTGTATCCACACTGTCCATCACTGTCACTGATGATCCCAGTCTCCCTGTATCCACACTGTCCCATTACTGTCACTGATGATCCCAGTCTCCCTGTATCCACACTGTCACTGATGATCCCAGTCTCCCTGTATCCACACTGTCCATCACTGTCGCTGATGATCCCAGTCTCCCTGTATCCACACTGTCACTGATGATCCCAGTCTCCCTGTATCCACACTGTCACTGATGATCCCAGTCTCCCTGTATCCACACTGTCCCATTACTGTCACTGATGATCCCAGTCTCCCTGTATCCACACGGTCCATCACTGTCACTGATGATCCCAGTCTCCCTGTATCCACACTGTCCCATTACTGTCACTGATGACGATCCCAGTCTCCCTGTATCCACACTGTCCATTACTGTCACTGATGTTGAAAGGCTGGAGCAATTAGGCTTGTATACACTAGAATTTAGAAGGATGAGGGGGGATCTTATTGAAACATATAAGATAATTAGGGGATTGGACACATTAGAGGCAGGAAACATGTTCCCAATGTTGGGGGAGTCCAGAACAAGGGGCCACAGTTTAAGAATAAGGGGTAGGCCATTTAGAACGGAGATGAGGAAGAACTTTTTCAGTCAGAGAGTGGTGAAGGTGTGGAATTCTCTGCCTCAGAAGGCAGTGGAGGCCAGTTCGTTGGATGCTTTCAAGAGAGAGCTGGATAGAGCTCTTAAGGATAGCGGAGTGAGGGGGTATGGGGAGAAGGCAGGAACGGGGTACTGATTGAGAGTGATCAGCCATGATCGCATTGAATGGCGGTGCTGGCTCGAAGGGCTGAATGGCCTACTCCTGCACCTATTGTCTATTGTCTATTGATCCCAGTCTCCCTGTATCCACACTGTTCCATTACTGTCACTGATGATGATCCCAGTCTTCCTGTATCCACATTGTCCCATTACTGTCACTGATGATCCCAGTCTCCCTGTATCCACACTGTTCCATTACTGTCACTGATGATGATCCCAGTCTCCCTGTATCCACACTGTCCTCCAAGAAAGGAGGGAGAGACAAAACGGGTAATTATAGACCAGTTAGTCTGACATCAGTGGTGGGGAAGATGCTGGAGTCAATTATAAAAGACGAAATTGCTGAGCATTTGGATAGCGGTAACGGGATCATTCCGAGTCAGCATGGATTTACGAAGGGGAAATCATGCTTGACAAATCTACTGGAATTTTTTGAGGATGTAACTAGGAAAATTGACAAGGGAGAGTCAGTGGATGTGGTGTACCTCGACTTTCAGAAAGCCTTCGACAAGGTCCCACATAGGAGATTAGTGGGCAAAATTAGGGCACATGGTATTGGGGGTAGGGTACTGACATGGATAGAAAATTGGTTGACAGACAGAAAGCAAAGAGTGGGGATAAATGGGTCCCTTTTGGAATGGCAGGCAGTGACCAGTGGGGTACCGCAAGGTTCGGTGCTGGGACCCCAGCTATTTACGATATACATTAATGACTTAAACGAAGGGATTAAAAGTACCATTAGCAAATTTGCAGATGATACTAAGCTGGGGGGTTGTGTGAATTGTGAGGAAGATGCAATAAGGCTGCAGGGTGACTTGGACAGGTTGTGTGAGTGGGCGGATACATGGCAGATGCAGTTTAATGTAGATAAGTGTGAGGTTATTCACTTTGGAAGTAAGAATAGAAAGGCAGATTATTATATGAATGGTGTCAAGTTGGGAGGAGGGGGAGTTCAACGAGATCTGGGTGTCCTAGTGCATCAGTCAATGAAAGGAAGCATGCAGGTACAGCAGGCAGTGAAGAAAGCCAATTGAATGTTGGCCTTCGTAACAAGAGGAGTTGAGTATAGGAGCAAAGAGGTCCTTCTACAGTTGTACCGGGCCCTGGTGAGACCGCACCTGGAGTACTGTGTGCAGTTTTGGTCTCCAAATTTGAGGAAGGATATTCTTGCTATGGAGGGCGTGCAGCGTAGGTTCACTAGGTTAATTCCCGGAATGGCGGGACTGTCGTATGTTGAAAGGCTGGAGCGATTGGGCTTGTATACACTGGAATTTAGAAGGATGAGGGGGGATCTTATTGAAACATATAAGATAATTAGGGGATTGGACACATTAGAGGCAGGAAACATGTTCCCAATGTTGGGGGAGTCCAGAACAAGGGACCGCAGTTTAAGAATAAGGGGTAGGCCATTTAGAACGGAGATGAGGAAGAACTTTTTCAGTCAGAGAATGGTGAAGGTGTGGAATTCTCTGCCTCAGAAGGCAGTGGAGGCCAGTTCGTTGGATGCTTTCAGAAGAGAGCTGGATAGAGCTCTTAAGGATAGCGGAGTGAGGGGGTATGGGGAGAAGGCAGGAACGGGGTACTGATTGAGAGTGATCAGCCATGATCGCATTGAATGGCGGTGCTGGCTCGAAGGGCTGAATGGCCTCCTCCTGCACCTATTGTCTATTGTCCCATCACTGTCACTGATGATCCCAGTCTCCCTGTATCCACATTGTCACTGATGATCCCAGTCTCCCTGTATCCACACTGTCCCATTACTGTCACTGATGATGATCCCAGTCTCCCTGTATCCACACTGTCCATTACTGTCACTGATGATCCCAGTCTCCCTGTATCCACATTGTCACTGACGATCCGTCTCCCTGTATCCACACTGTCCCATTACTGTCACTGATGATGATCCCAGTCTCCCTGTATCCACACTGTCCCATTACTGTCACTGATGATGATCCCAGTCTCCCTGTATCCACACTGTCCCATTACTGTCACTGATGATCCCAGTCTCCCTGTATCCACACTGTCCCATTACTGTCACTGATGACCCCAGTCTCCCTGTATCCACACTGTCCATTACTGTCACTGATGATCCCAGTCTCCCTGTATCCACACTGTCCATCACTGTCACTGATGATCCCAGTCTCCCTGTATCCACACTGTCCATCACTGTCACTGATGATCCCAGTCTCCCTGTATCCACACTGTCACTGATGAACCCAGTCTCACTGTATCCACACTGTCACTGATGAACCCAGTCTCCCTGTATCTACACTGTCACTGATGATCCCAGTCTCCCTGTATCCACACTGTCCCATTACTGTCACTGATGATCCCAGTCTCCCTGTATCCACACTGTCCATTACTGTCACTGATGATCCCAGTCTCCCTGTATCCACATTGTCCCATTACTGTCACTGATGATCCCAGTCTCCCTGTATCCACATTGTCCCATTACTGTCACTGATGATCCCAATCTCCTTGTATCCACACTGTCCATTACTGTCACTGATGATCCCAGTGTCCCTGTATCCACACTGTCACTGATGATCCCAGTCTCCCTGTATCCACACTGTCCCATTACTGTCACTGATGATCCCAGTCTCCCTGTATCCACACTGTCCCATTACTGTCACTGATGATCCCAGTCTCCCTGTATCCACACTGTCCATTACTGTCACCGATGACCCCAGTCTCCCTGTATCCACACTGTCCCATTACTGTCACTGATGATCCCAGTCTCCCTGTATCCACACAGTCACTGATGAACCCAGTCTCCCTGTATCCACACTGTCACTGATGAACCCAGTCTCCCTGTATCCACACTGTCCCATTACTGCCACTGATGAACCCAGTCTCCCTGTATCCACACTGTCCCATTACTGTCACTGATGATCCCAGACTCCCTGTATCCACACTGTCCATTACTGTCACTGATGATCCCAGTCTCCCTGTATCCACACTGTCCATTACTGTCACTGATGATCCCAGTCTCCCTGTATCCACACTGTCCCATTACTGCCACTGATGATCCGTCTCCCTGTATCCACACTGTCCCATTACTGTCACTGATGATCCCAGTCTCCCTGTATCCACATTGTCCCATTACTGTCACTGATGATGATCCCAGTCTCCCTGTATCCACACTGTCCATTACTGTCACTGATGATCCCAGTCTCCCTGTATCCACACTGTCCATTACTGTCACTGATGATCCCAGTCTCCCTGTATCCACACTGTCCCATTACTGTCACTGATGATCCCAGTCTCCCTGTATCCACACTGTCCATTACTGTCACTGATGATCCCAGTCTCCCTGTATCCACACTGTCCATTACTGTCACTGATGATCCCAGTCTCCCTGTATCCACACTGTCCATTACTGTCACTGATGATCCCAGTCTCCCTGTATCCACACTGTCCCATTACTGTCACTGATGACGATCCCAGTCTCCCTGTATCCACACTGTCCATTACTGTCACTGATGTTGAAAGGCTGGAGCGATTGGGCTTGTATACACTAGAATTTAGAAGGATGAGGGGGGATCTTATTGAAACATATAAGATAATTAGGGGATTGGACACATTAGAGGCAGGAAACATGTTCCCAATGTTGGGGGAGTCCAGAACAAGGGGCCACAGTTTAAGAATAAGGGGTAGGCCATTTAGAACGGAGATGAAGAAGAACATTTTCAGTCAGAGAGTGGTGAAGGTGTGGAATTCTCTGCCTCAGAAGGCAGTGGAGGCCAGTTCGTTGGATGCTTTCAAGAGAGAGCTGGATACAGCTCTTAAGGATAGCGGAGTGAGGGGGTATGGGGAGAAGGCAGGAACGGGGTACTGATTGAGAGTGATCAGCCATGATCGCATTGAATGGCGGTGCTGGCTCGAAGGGCTGAATGGCCTACTCCTGCACCTATTGTCTATTGTCTATTGTCTATTGATCCCAGTCTCCCTGTATCCACACTGTTCCATTACTGTAACTGATGATGATCCCAGTCTCCCTGTATCCACATTGTCCCATTACTGTCACTGATGATCCCAGTCTCCCTGTATCCACACTGTTCCATTACTGTCACTGATGATGATCCCAGTCTCCCTGTATCCACACTGTCCTCCAAGAAAGGAGGGAGAGAGAAAACGGGTAATTATAGACCAGTTAGTCTGACATCAGTGGTGGGGAAGATGCTGGAGTCAATTATAAAAGACGAAATTGCTGAGCATTTGGATAGCGGTAACGGGATCATTCCGAGTCAGCATGGATTTACGAAGGGGAAATCATGCTTGACAAATCTACTGGAATTTTTTGAGGATGTAACTAGGAAAATTGACAAGGGAGAGTCAGTGGATGTGGTGTACCTCGACTTTCAGAAAGCCTTCGACAAGGTCCCACATAGGAGATTAGTGGGCAAAATTAGGGCACATGGTATTGGGGGTAGGGTACTGACATGGATAGAAAATTGGTTGACAGACAGAAAGCAAAGAGTGGGGATAAATGGGTCCCTTTCGGAATGGCAGGCAGTGACCAGTGGGGTACCGCAAGGTTCGGTGCTGGGACCCCAGCTATTTACGATATACATTAATGACTTAGACGAAGGGATTAAAAGTACCATTAGCAAATTTGCAGATGATACTAAGTTGGGGGGTAGTGTGGATTGTGAGGAAGTTGCAACAAGGCTGCAGGGTGACTTGGACAGGTTGTGTGAGTGGGCGGATACATGGCAGATGCAGTTTAATGTAGATAAGTGTGAGGTTATTCACTTTGGAAGTAAGAATAGAAAGGCAGATTATTATCTGAATGGTGTCAAGTTAGGAGGAGGGGGAGTTCAACGAGATCTGGGTGTCCTAGTGCATCAGTCAATGAAAGGAAGCATGCAGGTACAGCAGGCAGTGAAGAAAGCCAATGGAATGTTGGCCTTCGTAACAAGAGGAGTTGAGTATAGGAGCAAAGAGGTCCTTCTGCAGTTGTACCGGGCCCTGGTGAGACCGCACCTGGAGTACTGTGTGCAGTTTTGGTCTCCAAATTTGAGGAAGGATATTCTTGCTATGGAGGGTGTGCAGCGTAGGTTCACTAGGTTAATTCCCGGAATGGCGGGACTGTCGTATGTTGAAAGGCTGGAGCGATTGGGCTTGTATACACTGGAATTTAGAAGGATGAGGGGGGATCTTATTGAAACATATAAGATAATTAGGGGATTGGACACATTAGAGGCAGGAAACATGTTCCCAATGTTGGGGGAGTCCAGAACAAGGGGCCACAGTTTAAGAATAAGGGGTAGGCCATTTAGAACGGAGATGAGGAAGAACATTTTCAGTCAGAGAGTGGTGAAGGTGTGGAATTCTCAGCCTCAGAAGGCAGTGGAGGCCAGTTCGTTGGATGCTTTCAAGAGAGAGCTGGATACAGCTCTTAAGGATAGCGGAGTGAGGGGGTATGGGGAGAAGGCAGGAACGGGGTACTGATTGAGAGTGATCAGCCATGATCGCATTGAATGGCGGTGCTGGCTCGAAGGGCTGAATGGCCTACTCCTGCACCTATTGTCGATTGTCCCATTACTGTCACTGATGATCCCAGTCTCCCTGTATCCACACTGTCCATTACTGTCACTGATGATCCCAGTCTCCCTGTATCCACACTGTCACTGATGAACCCAGTCTCACTGTATCCACACTGTCACTGATGATCCCAGTCTCCCTGTATCCACACTGTCACTGATGATCCCAGTCTCCCTGTATCCACACTGTCCCATTACTGTCACTGATGATTCCAGTCTCCCTGTATCCACACTGTCCATTACTGTCACTGATGATCCCAGTCTCCCTGTATCCACACTGTCACTGATGATCCCAGTCTCCCTGTATCCACACTGTCCCATTACTGTCACTGATAATAATAATCCATTTATTTTATATAGCACCTTATCACATGCTCAAAGCGCTTTACAAAAACAATTAACATAGAAACAAACAGACAAACTATCCTGACGGAAAAGCGGCGAATACTCAACGCCAGCGTCCTCTCACGTCAGGGTCCGGCAGTAGACATTAAAAACCACAAGACACACAGATATAATTTTTTACACAAAACAGCCATCACAGTGATTGCTCTAGGCACACCCTCACTGTGATGGAAGGCAAAGTCTTATCTCCTCCTCATTCTTCTCCCGTGGTGCCACGAGGTGATCGAGGCTCCCAACTTTTTGAAGCCCCCACCTGGCGATGGAAAGTCCTTGGGCCGAGCCGAGCCGAGCAGGCCGATGAAAGTCCTGAGCCCCCACCGGGCGATGGAAAGTCCCAGGGCCGAGCCGAGCCGAGCAGGCCGATGAAAGTCCTGAGCCCCCACCGGGCGATGGAAAGTCCCAGGGCCGAGCCGAGCAGGCCGATGAAGGCCCTGAGCCCCCACCGGGCGATGGAAAGTCCCAGGGCCGAGCCGAGCAGGCCGATGAAAGTCTTGAGCCCCCACCGGGCGATGGAAAGTGCTGCGGCCGAGCCAAGCAGGGCAATGAAGGGCCTGCGAGAGGGTCAATCAAACCTCGCACTTCGGGGCGGTTGAAGCTGCTACGGCTGGAGCTCCCAAAAGCCGGTCGCCAGCCAGGGACCTGCGAGCTCCCGATGTTGCGGTCTGCAGGGCCCACGGCCGAAGCCACCGAGATGGTAAGTCCAGGCCCTGCGACCGGAGCCTTCGAGGTCGATCCCAGCTGGAGGCCGCCGACTCCACGGTGTTAGGCCGTAGCGCGAACGGAGATACGACACGGGAAAGGTCACATCTCCGTTGAGGAGGAGATTTGAAAAAAAGGTTTCCCCCCCCCCCCCCACCACCCCCCACATACACAGAATTAAAAATAAAACAAAACGTACATTTAACAACGACAATGACAAAAAAACAACAAAAAAACGGAGAGACTGCCGGTGAGCCGCAGCTGCAGAACACAGCCACGCCCCCATAATGATGATGATCCCAGTCTCCCTGTATCCACACTGTCACTGATGATCCCAGTCTCCCTGTATCCACACTGTCCATCACTGTCACTGATGATCCCAGTCTCCCTGTATCCACACTGTCACTGATGATCCCAGTCTCCCTGTATCCACACTGTCCATCACTGTCACTGATGATCCCAGTCTCCCTGTATCCACACTGTCACTGATGATCCCAGTCTCCCTGTATCCACACTGTCCATTACTGTCACTGATGATCCCAGTCTCCCTGTATCCACACTGTCCCATTACTGTCACTGATGATCCCAGTCTCCCTGTATCCACACTGTCCATTACTGTCACTGATGATCCCAGTCTCCCTGTATCCACACTGTCCATTACTGTCACTGATGATCCCAGTCTCCCTGTATCCACACTGTCCCATTACTGCCACTGATGATGATCCCAGTCTCCCTGTATCCACACTGTCCCATTACTGCCACTGATGATGATCCCAGTCTCCCTGTATCCACATTGTCCCATTACTGTCACTGATGATCCCAGTCTCCCTGTATCCACACTGTCACTGATGATCCCAGTCTCCCTGTATCCACACTGTCCCATTACTGTCACTGATGATCCCAGTCTCCCTGTATCCACACTGTCACTGATGATCCCAGTCTCCCTGTATCCACACTGTCCCATTACTGTCACTGATGATCCCAGTCTCCCTGTATCCACACTGTCCCATTACTGTCACTGATGATCCCAGTCTCCCTGTATCCACACTGTCCCATTACTGTCACTGATGATTCCAGTGGACCCACATCCTCTCCCTGTCATATTACTGTCATTGATCACCCCGGTCTCTATCCATTTTCCCTCACTGGCCTGTGTTTCCGATACATTTTCTACGTCATTAACTAACATGATGATCTCCTTGTTTTACCTCTTAAATCTGTACCACCCCACTCTGTGGTTTTCATCCCCATGCTTCCAGTCCCCACTGGTGGACTCAGTGTTGGTACAACCCGTGCTCCTCCAGGGCTGATCCAGGACGGTGTGGTTTACACACGGATCACCGAGTGCAGAGTCTGCAGCTGGGGACACGATGATGGTCAGAGTTAATGTCCAGTTCAATCAAAGTCACACAGACACTTGTACACCCCCTCACATCCACTAACATCCGCTGTACTCTATGAAATATAACATCATCACCCAAATAAAGATCTCTGAGACAGTGTATTCCATGTGGGCACTACTCTCTGGAGATGGCACATGCCTTCTAAATCTCTTCCCCCTCACCGTAAATAAAAACCCTCCAGTCTTGTCTGCCTCTGAGGGGAAAGTTTCCTGCACTCTATATTCCTCATTAGTTTATAATATCCCATCTAAGTTGCCTCAGCCACAGGGAAAATAAACTTCGCCCCTCCAAGGCGGATTTGGAGATAGTACAGAAGCGTTTTACCAGAATGTTCCCTGAATTTGAGAGTATTTAGCTGTAGGGGAGGTTGAACAGATTATTTTTTCTTGAGCATCAGACCACGGCTGACAGGTGGCCTGATAGAGTCACAGAGTGATACAGCTGGGAAACAGGCCCTTTGGCCCAACTTGCCCACACCGGCCAACATGTCCCAGCTACACTAGTCCTACCTGCCTGTGCTTGATCCATTTCCCCCAAACCTGTCCTATCCATGTATCTGTCGAACTGTTTCTTAAACATTGCGATAGTCTCAGCCACAACTACATCCTGTGGCAGCTTGTTCCATATCCCCACCACCCGTTGTGTGAAAAAGTTACCCCTCAGATTCCTATTAAATATTTTCCCCTGTACCGTGAACCTATGCCCTCTGGTCCTCAATTCCCCAACTCTGGGCAAGAGACTCTGTGCATCTACCCTATCTACTCCTCTCATGATTTTATGCACCTATATAAGATCACCCCTCATCCTCCTGCGCTCCAAGGAATAGAGATCCAGCCTACTTAACCTCTCCCTACAGCTCACACCCTCTAGTCCTGGCAACATCCTCGTAAATCATGCCTTATGATCAGCCATGATCGTATTGAATGACGGTGCAGGCTCGAAGGGCCGAATGGCCTACTCCTGCACCTATCTTCTATGTTTCTAAATCTTTACTGAACCCTTTCAAGCTTGACTATATCTTTCCTATAACATGGTGCCCAGAGCTGAACACAATATTCTAAATGTGGTCTCACCAACGTCTTATACAACTGCAACATGACCTCCCAACCTCTGTACTCGATACTCTGACTGATGAAGGCCAATGTGCCAAATGCCTTTTTGAGCACCTTATCTACCTGTGACTCGACCTTCAAGGAACCATGCACCTGCACTCCTAGATCTCTCTGCTCTACAACACTCCCCAGAGGCCTACCATTAACGTGTAGGTCCTGCCCCTGTTAGATGTCCCAAAATGCAACACCTCACACTTCTCCATATTAAATTCTGAATCTGGGTGTTGGCTGATAGAGGTACATAGTGTTTGGGAGGCATAGACAGGGCAGTGTGGAAATGTCCAATACCAGAGGGCATAGCTTTAAGGTGAGAGGAGAAAGTCTAAAGGAGATTTGCAAGGCAAAATCTGTTTTTAGACAGAGAGTGGAAGAATGCCAGATTGCACAGCTGATGTGGTGAATGAAGTAGTTATGGCTGCAATGTTTCAGAGGCATTAAGGCAAAAACATGAAGAGGCAGAGAATGGAAGGATAAAGTGTCTATACTTGTGCAGATAAACACCAACCTCAATCAAGTTAGAGAGTCCAGGCTTTGAGCATCTACTCTGTCACCAACGAAAAGACGTATAACTAGGTACAGAGCATCACACCGTAACAGCTTACTGCAGACAGTGAGTGGGAGAACCCAGTAAAGTGATCACTGACTGCGAGTGAGTTCATTGTGTGTATTAGTGACGCAGGACAGCCCAGGATTTCCACACTACACTCACATCTCTTGTCCATAGGGAACAGTCACGTACCTGTACAATACACAGTATCGCCATGGGGTGTTGGCTTCAACTGATACACAAAGTAACTGCTGCAGTTTTTAACCTTGATGCCCAGGTTGATGCTGCACTCGTCTCCAGCCCCGGCCTCTCCATTCCCGGCTTTTCCAGCCCCGGCCTCTCCACTCCCGGCATTTCCAGCCTTTTTGAAACATATTCTCCTGGTCACCTCCCCTTCTCTTACATTTGGATGGGAACCTGGAATGAGGTTTATAAACATTGTAAAATATACCCTGTCCCACAGTGCTGCATGGGATGTGAATCTGGAGCCAGTGTAACACAGCGATCACAACCCACAGTCCAGACTGCTCTGCCTCTGTCAGCAGTGAGCTGCTGCCCTCACCCTCCCCACATACACTACTCACTGCAACCCTGCTCCCTGACACCGGCTCCTGTTACTGGAGGCCTGTGGGCCCGGGTTTGGCAGGAAACCCCAGCCACACCTTGAATGTGCAGTGATAGCTGGTGAACCTACAGCTCCAGGCTAAACAATCATTAAAATACACACTGTGTGGTGACATAGTGGTGCAGCTGGTAGAGCTGCTGCCTCACATCGCCAGAGACCCGGGTTAGGTCCTGATCTTGGGGGCTGTCTCACTAGAGTTTGTAACCTCTTCCTGTGAATATTTGGTTTTTTATCTGGGTGTCCTCACATATCCATAGACTAGTGGATTTGTAAGTTAATTGGCCTCTGTAAATTGCCAGGTGTGCAGGAATTGGATGCAAAAGTGGGATAACAGAGTTAGTGTGAATGGATGATTGATGGTTAGCGTAGATAGTGAGCTGAAGGGCCTCTTCCCATGCTGTACCTTTCAATCAATATTCAGTTTTGGATAACTTCAATGCTCATCACATTTGAATTATTATATATTAAACTAAATATGATCAACATCTCCCTAAACCTGAATCATTTTGGTGAGGATTGTGGATCCCCTGGATTGAACAAGACTAGTTTGCTTTGGTTTAGGTTTAAGTTTATTATTGTCATGTGTAGCAAGGCACACTTAAAATCTTTGTTTTGCGTACCATCCAATCAGATCCAATAAAACTATCAATAAATACATTCAACTCAAACTCATAAACAACAGGTAGAACAATGGGGATGACACAGAGTGAGTGAGACATTATTGCACATTAGTTCCAGAGCCGAGGTTCAATGTCCACAATGGGATGGAGATGCACCAGACAGTACCCTAGCTTGTGAAAGAACGGTGCAGAAGCCTGATAACAGAGGCAAAGTAGTTGTTCTTCAGTCTGGTGGTGGGCGTTTTCACCCTCTGTGTCCTCTGCCCAATGGGAGCATGGAGGAGGAGGAATGACCGCGGGGGGGGACGCCTTTAATGGCGTTGGCTGCTTTTTTGTGGCAGCGTGAAGTGTAGATGAAATCAAAAGTGGGGAGTCTGGTTTGTGTGATAGACAGGGGCTCCATCGACAAGTCAGTGAAGCTGCAACCCCAGGCTGACGATCTGGTAAAAACATCAGAAGCCTTTATTTTTCAGCAAAATTCAGACATTTCACCAACTTGAAAAAATAGTGAATATTTTCTGTGGTGAAGGACTGCAGGGAAGATTCTACATGAACGATACTGATCGTCTGGGCCCTGTGCAACACGCACTCACATGTTTTACTGATGCAGTGGGCAAACATTAGTGGCATTGGAATGTCATATACGATCCGATAGAACTTTATTTATCCCAGGAGGAAAATGGATTTGCCAACAGTCATAAAACACACAATACGGGAAGGTATTGAATTACTGACAGCAATATATGTAGGTAATGATGTCCCAATTAGAGTCATCCCAATTCAGCCCAACTCATCCATGATGACCAAGATGCCTCATCTAAGCTCGTCCCATTTACCGCATTAGACCCATATTACTCTGAAGCTTTCCTATCCATGTAGCCATCCAAATGTCTGCTGTTCCTTCCTACACAAATGTCTTTTAAATTGGATAAAGGGCATATATTACAAATACAATATATATTAGGGAATTAATGAAGAACTTTTTAAATTAATTAGAATAAATATGGTCAAACAATTCAGAACTAAATTTAAAATTAAACTTTATGTAAATTTAAAAGCAATTATTGTGTGTGGTAATTCATTAATTTGTAGGTTTTGAATTAGGAACCTCGTTGGTTTAAGTTGGGAAGGGTGCAGAGAAGATTTGTGAGGATGTTGCCAGGACTCAAGGGTCTGAGTTATAGGGAGAGGTTGGTTAAGTTGGGACTTTATTCCTGAGAGTGCAGGACACAGGCGTGATCTTGTAGAGGGATATAAAATCCTGGGGCAAATATGTCGGGTGAATGGGGCTTTATTGTGCCCAGAAAGCAGGGGAATCAAGAACCGGAGAACTCAGGTTTAAGGTGAGAGGGGAATGATTTAATAGCAACCAGAGGGACAACATTTACCACACAGAAGGTGGTGGGCACATGGAACGAGCTGCCAGAAGATGTAGTTGAGGTAAGTACAATAACAATATTTAAAATACATTTAAGCAGGTGCATTGAGAGGAAAGGTTTTGAGGGATATGGGCCAAATGGGACTGACTTTCTTCGGGCATCTTGTTCATTATGGAGCAGTTGGGCCAAAGGATCTGTTTCTGCGCTGTAGGATTCCTTCAATGTGGCCTGATTAATTGATGAACTGTGAGTGTCAGTCGTGTGTCAAGCTGCCTAGATGCTGCTCCTTCACTGGGATGAGTGGAGCTGCTGAAACTGCTCCGGGTCTAGTTTGGAGCGGCAGACCAATACTGGGAAAGTCAGGGAGCTGGAGCTCTGCCGTCTCACTCCATGACGATCCAGGGCGGGATCTGAGGAACTGTGGACAGAAACTCTCAGGGAGTTTGGTTTCAGTGTCCATGCAAAGGACCCTCTGAAGTGATCGCAGTCATCAGTCTGACCCACCCTGACAAACGATAAGTCCCAAAGTAGCAAACTCTGACCCTACCGTTTAACCAGCGTGGCCTCTTCCCGGAGCAGTGATATGCTGGAACAACAGTCTCTGGAATCTTCCATCCGCCAGAACTGAAACAGCAATCAGAGAGTCAGCCCCTGAACTGGGGTCTTTTATTCCGTGTGTGAGACCAAGAATTGAGGCTAATCTGTCTGCATCCTGTCCTATTTCAATATCCCCCACTGCCAGATAATCTCCCATTGGATCCCAGCCCCTATCCTCCCGTCTCTCACGGTACAGAATTTGAGAGCTCCACATCCCAGTCTTTAATCACTGCTCCTCTGTGATAACTGACAACCTGATCTTCCATCATGTCCTCACCCCTCCTCCTCCCTCACTGACTGGGTTTGATGGAATTATTTCCTCACGTTACCTGTTGAATCTGTACCATCCTTCAGCAAGGTTTTTATCAGACTTCCATTGGCCTTTTATGCACTGAGTGTTGGAACAATCTGTGCTCCTCCAGGGCTGATCCAGGACGGTGTGATTTACACACGGGTCACTGCCTGCGGAGTCTGTGGGTGGGACACAAGATGATGGGTAGTGTTAGTGTAATGTCCACTTGCCTTCACCCAGCCTCTGATATACCCAGCTGCATTTCCGCCATTCTTGGAGCAGAAAATCCTCAGTTTTATTCTCCAAGCAACAGATCGAGCACCTTGAAAAAAGCTTCACACACGCTCCATTTCAAAACGTTGCCCCATTGCTGTCCCCATCTGTTAACTTGCTGTTGCAGATATATTGGTCTGTTACAGTAAATCTTGCATTTATATAGCACCAGTGAAACTCTCTGGCTGCACTGGAGCATGTTAGTGAACTGCATGAGGAGTTTGGCTGCTGTTGTAATGTGGGAAATCCAGCAACCAATTACTGAAGAACTATGTTTCAATAGACAATAGACAATAGGTGCAGGAGGAGGCCATTCGGCCCTTGGCGCCAGCACCGCCATTCAATGTGATCATGGCTGATCATTCTCAATCAGTACCCCGTTCCTGCCTTCTCCCCATACCCCCTGACTCCGCTATCCTTAAGAGCTCTATCCAGCTCTCTCTTGAATGCATTCAGAGAATTTCCACGAACATTTGATCAATAATATGTTGTCTGAGATACAAGGAACTGCAGATGTTGGATCACAAACAAAGCACAAAGTGCTGGAGTAACTCAGCGGGTTAGGTAGCATCTCTGGTGATCATGGATGTGTCACACTTCGGACTGGGATCCTTTGGAAGAAAGGTCCTGACCTGAAACATCACAAATCCATGTTCTCCAGAAACGCTGCTTGACCTGCTGAGTTACTCCAGCACATTGTGTCTAATATGTGCTGTCATCATGTTCAGGCCCGAACATCGCCACCCCATCTCTCCCCTGCGCCCCTCTGTCTCCCCTCCACTCTCACCTTTTACTAACACTCCTCCCTTTCCCTCCATGTCTAACCCCTCCCTTTTCTCCCTTCCCCTCAGGGGGGTGAATGAACCACTTTTGAAGCCTGACGTCCTTCAATGAAGGAAGTCTGCTGCCCCACAGTCAGGTCTATGCCTCCTCCCAGCAGCACAGTGACCCAGCCAGTGATACTGCTCCCCCACACAGTGACCCAGCCAGTGAGGCTGCTGCCCCCACACAGTGACCCAGCCAGTGATACTGCTCCCCCACACAGTGACCCAGCCAGTGAGGCTGCTGCCCCCACACAGTGACCCAGCCAGTGAGACTGTTGTCCCACGGTGACCCAGCCGGTGAGACTGTTGCCCCCACACAGTGACCCAGCCAGTGAGGCTGCTGCCCCCACACAGTGACCCAGCCAGTGATACTGCTCCCCCACACAGTGACCCAGCCAGTGAGGCTGTTGCCCCCACACAGTGACCCAGCCGGTGAGGCTGTTGCCCCCACACAGTGACCCAGCCAGTGACACTGTTGCCCCCACACAGTGACCCAGCCAGTGAGGCTGCTGCCCCCACACAGTGACCCAGCCGGTAACACTGTTGTCCCACGGTGACCCAGCCAGTGAGGCTGCTGCCCCCACACAGTGACCCAGCCGGTGAGACTGTTGTCCCACAGTGACCCAGCCAGTGAGGCTGTTGCCCCCACACAGTGACCCAGCCAGTGAGACTGTTGTCCCACGGTGACCCAGCCGGTGAGACTGTTGCCCCCACACAGTGACCCAGCCGGTGAGACTGTTGCCCCCACACAGTGACCCAGCCAGTGAGACTGTTGCCCCCACACAGTGACCCAGCCAGTGAGACTGTTGCCCCCACACAGTGACCCAGCCAGTGACACGAAGCTGGGTGGCAGTGTTAGCTGCGAGGAGGATGCTAGGAGGCTGCAGAGTGACTTGGATAGATTAGGCGAGTGGGCAAATGCATGGCAATGCAATATAATGTGGATAAATGTGAGGTGATCCACTTTGGCGGCAAGAACAGGAAAGCAGAGTATTACCTGAATGGTGACCGATTGGGAGAAGGGGAGATGCAACGTGACCTGGGTGTCATGGTGCACCGGTCATTGAAAGCAAGCATGCAGGTGCAGCAGGCAGTGAAGAAAGCGAATGGTATGTTGGCATTCATAGCAAGAGGATTTGAGTTTCTGCTGCAGTTGTACAGGGCCTTGGTGAGACCGCACCTGGAGTATTGTGTGCAGTTTTGGTCTCCTAACCTGAGGAAAGACGTTCTTGCCTTAGAGGAAGTACAGAGAAGGTTCACCAGATTGATCCCTGGGATGGCGGGACTTACATATGAGGAAAGACTGGATAGACTGGGCTTGTACTCGCTGGAATTTAGAAGACTGAGGGGGGATCTTATAGAAACATATAAAATTCTTAAGGGGTTGGAGAGGCTAGATGCGGGAAAATTGTTCCCGATGTTGGGGGAGTCCAGAACCAGGGGTCACAGCTTAAGGATAAGGGGGAAGTCTTTTAGGACCGAGATGAGAAAACATTTCTTCACACAGAGTGGTGAGTCTGTGGAATTCTCTGCCACACAAGGTAGTTGAGGCCAGTTCATTGGCTATATTTAAGAGGGAGTTAGATGTGGCCCTTTTTGCTAAGGGATCAGGGGGTACGGAGAGAAGGCAGGTACAGGCTACTGAGCTGAATGATCAGCCATGATCATATTGAATGGCGGTACAGGCTCGAAGGGCCAAATGGCCTACTCCTGCACCTATTTTCTATGTTTCTATGTTTCTATGACACTGCTCCTCCCACACAGTGACCCAGCCAGTGAGGCTGCTCCCCCACACAGTGACCTAGCCAGTGAGGACTGCTGCCTCAGCTCCACACCTCCGATCTTATCGCAGCTTCTGGTGCTGTCTACGTGGAGGCTGCATGATCTGGTGACCACTTGCTTTCCCAGCTGTTGGGTTTGACCTCCTTGTGCCAAACACCAGCATGTTGTGTGGCCACCATGCAATGCCCCAAGTGTCTGGATTAGTGCTGGAGTTTAGGGGGTAGATGATGGGAATGTGGGGAGATTAATTTGGGATCAGATTAGGAATGGTGTAAATAGGTTGGCTCATTCTGTGGGCCAATGTTACAGGCATCAATGTGCTCCGAGTCCAAGTTCCCACTCCAGCCATTCCTGCTTCTCCCCGCTCAGCCTGTGAGAGGGAGGGTGGGGGGAGTGGAGTGGAGTGTGTGTGATTGTAGGAGGGGGCGTGGGGTGGCCGTGGGTCAGCTGGAGGGGTTGGAATGTCTCGGGTGTTGAGGGGGGTTGGGGTGTGTCAGAGGCCACAAGATATGGCGGGCTGCGGGCTGCGGGACTGGTTGGGGTGTTCAGCACAGGATGGGATGTGGTGGGAGTGGGACAGATGGCAGGAGTGGGAAAGACAGAGGGTTAGGAGGTGTGATAGTCAGGAGAGGGGTGTGGGTCCGCCCTGTCCTAGGGGGATGGAACAATGAGCGTAGCCGTCAGCCCAAGGGACTGTGGCACATCAGGGTGCAGGGGTAGGGGGCTCAGATTGGTGCTCCATGGTCAGGTGGTGGGGACAGGTTGTCACGAGCCAGGTTCTTTGCCCGAGATATCCTGCCCAGCATCAGTGGTCACCCTCAGCCACAGTGTGTGAGTGGGCTGTGCTGTTCAATGTGGGACAGGGGAGGGGTGACCATGGCAGACAGGGGCAGTTCACCAGGTTGGGGGGGGGGGGGTAACAGTACTGGGGGTGGGAGTGGACAGGGTATTGGTCCAGGTATTCTAGTTGGAGTATGTGATCCCGACTGTGGACAGGTCACACGTCAGTCATAGGGACAGGGAGTGGGGGGGGGGGGGGGGGGGGGGGGGGGGGGGGGGGGGGGGGGGCACAGGTCATTCACAGGCTGGAGGTCACAGGTCACTCTAGGAGGCGAGGTCCAGACACATCAGCTTGATCAGACTGTGGGAGAGGAGATCTGCATGTGGGCAGCACTGACCACGGATGCAACATTCAGCCCTGTGTGTGGGCTGATCACTCGGGACATCCCAGACTTTACCCCCTCCCCCTCCCCTCCTCAAACACACCCCACAAGCCCCACCCCCACCCACACTTTATCAACATGGAGAGCAACATACCTGCACAATACACACTGTAATATCCGGGTGTCGGCTTCAGAAAATACACAAAATAACCACCACAGTTTTTATTGTGATTTCCTGATGCTTGAGGCAGGTGTCTCCATTGCTGTTGTCTTTAATCCAGGTGAAGCAGACTGCCCTGGTCACCTCCCCGTCTCCCACACTGGGATGGAGACCTGCAATGAGGTTTATAAACATTGTGAAATGTACCCGGTCCCTCAGTGCAGCAGGGAATGTGAATC